>NW_009633832.1:40979-84775 GCF_000690535.1 Cariama cristata
CAACCCTTATATTGCAAGGTTGCAGCTTGGAAAAGGTGAGACAGGAGCCCAGAAGCATATCAGCCAGGCCTGAACAAGGCTGAGAGGTGTTGGAGGTGTTGCCCAGTTGGAGATGAGAACACATAGTCCCAATGTAGTTCTTAATAAGGCAAGACAATGAATTGGAAGATGGGTTTGGGGAAGTCACCGAGAAAAGGAGAAGCAGTCTGCATGGCACATGCAAGACAGCCCTATGAGTGTCTGAGAACACAAAGTAGAGGGAAGATGACATTTCCAACTGGCAAAAGTACATCTCCCCGACTGTTCAGTTGTCATCACAAGGATCAATTTTCCCACATTTGCCTGAGGTACATGACATTTAAGTCCAAGTCAGAACTATTTTAGACAGAAGCAGCTATGGAATGATTATTGCCTACACTGCTGCTGATGACAAAATGCTGCCAAAGTCACAGAAAGACCAAAGAAAGACCAAAGTCACAGAAATCAGAAACCTCCAAGAATTGGGGCTGCAATGGCCAAAGCAGCACATGTGGCAGTCCAACCCTCCTGCAGGGAGCAGGGATATCTTCACCTAGATCAGGTTGCTCAGAGCCCCATCCAACCTGACCTTGAATGGTTCCCCTCTTTACTCTTGTAACACCTTGTGAACGGGAACCATGATTCCTCCATGCCAACAACGTGTTGTGGTGGTTATCAGGTACCAGTGAGGAAGGGGCTAGAAGATATAACCACATCATCTGGCATAGGGAGATGGAAATGGATGGTTACCAAGAGTCACAGTAGCCTGCAGCCCTCTCTCTCTTGGTTGCATGGCTGGGCACAGATTCCCGCCAGCACAAATCCTGCCTTTCATGGTGTAATCTCCTCTCTGAGGAGACCAAAGCCTCAGGGTCAAGGCCTGCTCCTGTTGCTTATTTTTCTGTTCTTGTGTGAGTTACTCAGATGGTTCAAATCGCACTCTGGAGATGACAGGACTACACCTCTGGAAAATTAGCTGCAAATCTCCTCTATTCCCAGTGTCAGGAAGACAAACAGCTAGTCAGGAGGTCTCTCCCTGGACCAAGAATCTTGTTCAACCTTGCTCTGGGCCACCGAGGCCTCTGCTCCAGCCATGTGCCATTTTCTTCTTTGAATTGTGTTGGTTGCAATGCTTTTCTTCCAAATTACTCCTCAGTTAAAGCCGCACTTCCTCATGGAAACGTGTCAAGTGTTCAGTCCTGTTTCGCTACTTAGACCTTTGTTTTCCTGCTGCTGGTACAAATGTTGTGTGACCTTAACAGGCAGTGAATCTAACGAACAGGAGGCTCCTCCCTTGCTACCAACCCAAAGGATACTGCAGCATTAAGCAAGGTCTGAGTTGGGCATCTTCGCACCTACGTAAGTTCTGATTAAGGGACAAAAACCTGAGTCCACAGGGTGCTGGCACTGGTAGTTTTGTTGGACATGGATTGCACATTGACCTGTGTCAAAATCTACCACAGCATATACACATCACCTCCAGGCATCTCTAAACCACCACATTCAAGTCACACAATGTGGTCCACCCAGCACAACAAAACATCACATCTCATCTGAGGAGACACTGCCTGCTAATTATAACTGCAAAATTGAAACTCTTTAACTTACTGCAAAGCTTTTAAAGATCCATCTTATACATGCTTCACTGCACACAGCCTTTGAAGAGCAAGGAATCCCCGACGGATAAAAGCTGGCTATAGACAACAAGAAGCCACACAGCTCAGAAACAGAAAATATTGAGGGGTGATGAATGAAGCATTTTGCCTGGAGGCTGGCTACCGTGGAGCACAGTCTACCAGGGCTAACACACGGCATGGAGAGCCAGCTGCTCTCTCCATCTCTCCAAGCACTGCCTTCAGGCTAGGGAACTAACAGCTACTCCTGCTCCAGTGGGTAGCACCACCAGCAATGCTTCAAATACTGCTCCTTGACTCTGTATTTTTGATAGCAGGAGAGACCTAGAACATCTGGGGCAGGATTATACCATCACTGCCTGGAGCTGCTGCATGCAGGTGGACAGGCACTGCTGACTCCCGCACTATCAGCCTTCCCCACCTGCCTCGGTGGGCGAGTAATGCTGGGATGATATACAACGCACTGCGTGTCAGACTGTTCTCATGTCCAATCCTGTGGCCTTCAGCAACAGCACAGTGACACAGCCTGCACTTGGAGGTTGGAGAAGTCTAGCCCTGAGCTCTTCAAAGATATCAAAGAGGAAAACAAAAGGGACTTTATGCCCCTTTGAGCCCAGCAGTATTTTGTCTCCATATCTATCAAATAGCATCCTAGATCTCAGAGTAAATACATCTATCTCTGCTGCAACTCATTTTCTCTCCCTTCACCCTCAGTAGCTCTTTTCTGTGGAGCATCTCCTGCTTTTAAAGACTCTGAGGAGGGAGGTGCCCACAGAGTGTGACTCAGAACTATCAATGTCCCAATGACCCCCAACTGGGCTTGTTTTCTCAGTTGACATCAGCACCTGCATCATCTTGCTGGCAGTAATTGCTTTATAACATTGAAGTTCTGCTCTTTGGAGTCATCTGTAATGGTCACAGATGAGGATCTCAGCTGATCTGTCTGAGGAAGAGATCTCCCACTCCTACTAGGAGTAGGCTGCCGATTAGGGTAGATTTGTGAGTTCATTTCCCATTAGGAACTGTAGTAGGAAATGCTTTAGATAAAAGGGAGACAACAAAGTCATTGTGCCTGAGCCTGTCCAATTTCTCCTTGAAAAGCAACAACCTTTGCATCTGTTATGGAAATCCATTCAGATTTCCAGAGACTCCACAATATTTGCTGCCTTAAGAAACCTTAACAAGCAATGGGATTACATTTCTTCCCTTCTCTGTTGTTTGCAGAGCCCTTGTAGGAGCTGAAAATGAGTGCTTCATGCTTTTTGGAAGTTGCCCTTCAGCTGGCAAACAGGGATTGATTTTGTTCCTGGGGTTTGTAGGAATTTGAAATGAAAACATCTAATTTTAATATTAGCAACAATTTCAGTTCATTAACACCTTTTCCTATCAAAACATCTGTGCTGATGTATGCCAGACCAGCATCATGGTTTGCAAGAGCAGCTGGAGGAAACAGCGTTTGGGGTTTCATTGCAACAACATGACTAGCAGTGTAGATGAGAAAACTTTCTCGTTGGGTCTATAAAAATACCAGGGGCACTGGTCCTAAAACCTCCCCAGACTTGATCTTTACAGTCTAAAATATTTTCCTCATCACATTAAGCTTCTTCCAACTGTGTCCGTTTATAAACTTCACATAGCATAAGATGAATTACTTAAACTTCATACTAATATAAAAGGCTTTTTCAGGTTGGAAATCTGTTCCATTTCTGTGTATCCGTCCAGGGTATCCAATGTGTCAGGCAGGACATTTTCATTTGGAGGGATTTGTTTTTAAATGGGTGAGCACTTTGATTATTATCGAAATAACACAGAAAGCAATCTGTGGCTGGGCCCTTTTCTATCCTGCTGTCATTCAGTCTAAACTCTGCACAAGAGAAAAAGAAAGGTGAAATCAGTGATATGTTTCTGCAAAACCTCATTAGAAAATCCAGCTCAAGCTCTTTACGAGGCTGGGCTACTCTCAGGAGTCTTCCTCTGGAGGTGCTGAATCCACACCTGCATTCCCTTCCCTTCCTTATCTCTGAGTGGGATAATCACTCTGCTGTTTCAGGGAGACAATTAAGCTCATTAACTTTTTTTTCTTAAAAAGATGAAGAAATGCACTCTGCTTTGACTGATTGAAGCAGACACTGGCAGCCTGTTACCCAAACAGACTTTATAAAAGCTATTGTTGGCTGTGCTGCGCAGGTAATGGAAGTATGTAGTGACAATGATGCTCACCTGCTCAGTATCATTGGGAGGGATTTTGGCCAGCAGCAGGAGAGCCTGGTGCCTCTGGCTGGGGCAGGTAGGGGCCATGTTCTTCGTTTCCAGGGCTACGTGAGAAGCTGTGTCACCAAGTTAAGGAGATGCAAGAAGAGGTGAGCAGGCTGCATGGTGTTGGGAAAGATGATTTATGGGCTATTTGCAGAGGTGCTGCAGAGATGAGAGGCTGTGGTTTTCTGGGAAGCACTCAGAGCCGAGTCCTTGAAACTTTAACTGGCCGGCATTGTGCAACATGAGCCTTGCATGATGTAACCATCATTTCCAGTTTGTTCCTTGGACAGGTCTCTCCCACCAGATGTACCACTAACAGCTGACATTAGCACAGCCCAATACTACCAAACACAAATTTCCATCAGCAATGAGACCTCATACCCTCTATCACACAGGCTTGTGAGATCCCCTTTACCATCTGGTTGTGACTTCTGATGCTTAGCCATGTAATTCTTCTTGGTCAGTGTCTGCCTGAGATCTTCTCAAGCAACACGGAAGACTGTGTCCTTATTGCTGTATCTTGTGTGTGTTGATAACCTTGTGTGCATGAGCACAGGAGGGGCTCTTCTGGGGGCTTCTGGAACATGCCTGGTAGTCGCATTGCTCTGCCCTGTGCACACCCACAGTGCCATTGTGTGCAGTGGGTGCTCCCAGGGCTGCAGATAATATTTTTCAATCTGCCTTGTCAATCTCCCCAAGCATCTGCAGGTCCCTAGTGGAGCTGATACCAGATTCTAGCCCTGCACCCACTGTGATTGCAGTTTTCTGTTGAATTAAACGTTGGATGAGGGGGTGTTAATGATCTAAGCCAGTTGTGTACTGTTACTGAGTTAGATGGACACTTCTAGGGGTAAATTATTTCATCTCTGTATCTCCACTGATTGCAGGGGGAGCTTGGGTGACCATTTCAGACTAGATACCTGACTTTTGCAGGGCAAAGTAGATGAGGTGAACTTCGTTCTGGCTGGCAACTACTGGTCTCTGAAGCCCCTCTGTAGTTTACTGAATACAGATCAAGGAGACTGTCCAACATTTTTGAGAAAGCACATAACTATTTTTCCACTCTTTTCAGCCAGCCTGTGGACAGGGAGCTACGCAGATTGAAAGGGGATGTTTAAGTCCAAGGTACACTGCAAAGAATCAAACCTCATGCTCTACGCTGGAGATTGGGGTGACCTTACAGAGTGAGAGCAGAGGTCTGTCTCCTCATTATCCCTTGTTAGCCAGAGATCCAGCCCTGCTGCTCCCTGTGACTTGGAAAGCTGGGTGCGTTGATCTCTGCAGCAAAGCAGTGCTGAATAATTTCCCTCGGATTGACCTCCCTTGTATTAGTTGAACACAGAATTATCCTTTCTGCCTTTAAGGCTGCTGCTGCAAAATCCTTCCCAGGGCCTTTCCAAGGCTTCGGCATCAGCAAAGGTGTCTTCTCAAGGACCACTAACTCCTGGAAGCACTGGCTCAAGGCAACCTCATTTCCCAGCCATGTGATGGTTGTGAGAAAGCAATGAACCTCCTAGACTTCAACGGCTGATCTGGAACGTCTGGAAAGGTATCATTAATTAGGAACTGCACTGATTATACTTTGTTCTTTCAAGGCCACAAGCAGAGCTGAGCAAAGAATTTAAAACTAGTCATTTAGTTAATTAATTAATTTCAGCAGAGTTTCTGCTGTCCAAACAGTGAACAGATTAGATTGATCCCATATCCGAAATTATGCAATCATGGTTTTAAGTGGTCTTGTGCTACTGTAACTTTATCATGGCATGCAGAAATCAAGACCTTATGCTTTGTTTGGACTAGTTACATAGCTGTGATCCTAGTGAAAGTGTTGTTGAGGTTGTAGACATAATTTTTAGTCTCAGAACACCAATAAGACAGACTGACACAGTTTAATTATGTTTTCAGCATATATTTAGGATTTTCTCATAGAAAAGTGATATTCTGGGAAATGTCCTGGCAGTGAACTCTATCATTCAGAAGTTTATAGCCTAAGAAGTCTAATAGGTGTGGTCAGGACAGTGAAAATTCCTAAAACTTGCTTTTTCCAGAAATCTTCCCAAACCTGCTAATGTAAATACCTCTGTCTGAGCCTGTGCATACATGTTGCACTGCAAGACAGTCTTGCAGTTTACATCTACTACAAAATACATTTTTCAAAAATAGAGCTTTATCTAAATCTGTGTTGTGGCTTTTTATCTTCTGGAATTTATTTATTTCTTCTTGTTTCAGTCTCCAAATTAATGCATTTATTTCTTGGCTTTCCAAGATCCAAACTGAAACACTAATATACCTAGAAAATGAATTAAGATTTTTTTTTTTATTATTTTCACCATTCCAGCGTAGAACAATTTATCATCTGATTACCTTCAGATTTGTGACCCACATCCCCCCATCTCTTCCATCTGGAATTCCCCTGGATTCCTGTTATTTTCCTGTATTTTCATCCCTCCATTTTCCTCTTTTGTCTGTTTGCCTGAACCAACACACGGCCTGTGGCTTGGTGTTTTACACAGGCTACTCCTTGTGGAAACAGGCAAGGTTTGAATTTTAACTGTGTTTATGGAAAAAACTGTTCTGGATTTCCCTTGATCTGCTTGTCCCTGAAACCTCTACTTCAATTTGCTCAATTGCCTCATGCATTCTCCAATAATCAGGAAAAGGAGCTAAGAGACAGGGAAGTAAACAGACATCCCACTCACATAAAATTCATTTCCTCAGAAAACAAGGCTAAAAGGTAAGGCTTTCCTCACTAAAAAAAGTAAAAGTCCATATCTACCACAGTAAATGTTCACTGGCTTCACTACTGAATGCGTCTGCTGATTGTGTGATATATTGGAGGGAGTCTACTGTTCACCAGCTTTAAATAACTAAGTGCAGTCTTCACATGGGTGAAGTGTTTTTTTTCCAGCTTCTGAATGCCTTTCCATTTTATCCATAACCCTTCAAACCCAAAGTGTGGAAACATCCACTGTCAGCCTCCAGCATGGCACGGAAAGCTGCTCTGCCCACAGTAAGGCTCAGCTTCTTGTACTGTGCTATGAAAGTAGCACTCACTCCTGTTAAGTTGTGTTGGAGATCTGAATTTACATACTCAGGTTTATTAATTTTTCTTCTAAATGGGTTCTTAAACCAGGATCAGCACAACTGTGTTTGGGTACTATCCAGTAATACATTAAGCAGTATGATTAACAGTCATGTGTTGTTTATTCTTTCCCCTGTGCAGAGGGAGATGTGTGTACTTTGGAGTATATTATTTTTCAGAGTCCTGCTTTAGTCAATAATATGCATGCTTGGTGGGACTTTTAGTCTTCCAAAGCCTTGAAATGGAAATTCCCTATATTCTTCTTAAAGCCAGAAGACCAAAAATACCAAAAAGGCTTCCAGTCTCTAATGCCATTTTTTATTCAAACACAAACTACAAGGTAACTTTTGAAATAGAGAACATTCAGCTCTGCTGTGTGAGGCAGAATTTTAATAAAGAGGCTTGAAAACAAATCTGTTCTTGTGTCATGCTGATAACCTGGGAGATCGGATCCCACCCCTGACTGGGAGGTAGAGACCCCATCAAGCTCCTTATTGACAGGCTTGTGACAGGGAAGAAGCTACTCACACTTTGGAGGTACCTCTGGGAACCAGTGTTCTCCAGCTTTTTTGCATGACTGCAGATGCTAGGAAAGAAGGAGGGGAGTATCACAGGGAGATATAAATAAAAAAGGAAACCATAAAACTGAAAAGAGTTTAAAATATGCTGGAGCAGTGGGACAGGCAAGCACTTGGCAAGGGCCTGTGGACAGGAAAGTTAATGTCACTATGTGACTGCAATGGTGCCCGGGGGATAAGAAACATATTCCTCTGATCAGCTTTCCAAATAATATTAAATTCCTTAATATATTTCCCCACAAGGGGTGGAATAGAGGCGCGGGAGCCACAGAGCTCTCCAAGGGGAGTCCAGAGCTATTACATCCTTATACCATTAGCACATACACTTCTGCTGGGACCGGCACCGCTGCATTTAGGAAAAGTGGGAAGAACAATGAACTGATTTAAGGAAAACCTCAGGGTCCAACTGGCAGCTGAACATTGAATGCTTCATATTTTTTTAGCCTGAATCTTTTCAGGCATGACTGCTTGAAAGCAGGGGAAAATGCCTTGCTCTTGCTGAGGATGTCTTCTGGCAGGTCCCAGAGTTAACTCCTCATTCCCATGACAAGGACCCCACTTGTGGGTCACAGCCAGCCCAGCACATTTTGCTTTGGGAGCTCATCTTCCCCAAAGGGTTCTCCAGTTTGTCTCCTAGTCCTCCCTCTCTGACATTAGCATATTGAAGGTTTCGGGCAATTCAGAAGTGCCTGTATCACAGTACCGACACTACTGAAGTCAAGGGTCTCTGACAGAGTCCTCATGGACCAAGATTTCTCACCTGATCTCAAGCTGATTGTCCCTCCATACACGCAACCTGGTCTTGCCCAAACAACCTTCACCCCTTGGTCTGCTGGCTCTGGACCTTGTTTTTGCCCAGCTCAGGAGTGCTCATGTTTCTCCCTGCTATGTCCTGGGAGGTTGGGGTAGAGAGGTTGTTCATCTGCTCTGGTGGGAGGGTGCCACATAAATCAGGCAAAACTGGCCAGTTCCAGAGAGATGGCAGAAGATGTTTCTGAGAAAAGGGAAAGCAAATAAAACATAGCCATGCTGCTTTTACAGTAACTTTGATTTTGAAGCCCTAGGGAATCAGGATTGGCTGCCTCGGTCCTACAGTACTGCCTGTGCCCCTTCTTGAAACTTTCAGTCAAAAAGATTTCAGAAGAATAACAGGTAACCAACACCAAACAGTTACAATTCTTCCCACAAATCCTCTTGGATGCAAATGAATGCGGGCATCGAGCTGAAGCAAGCTCACTCCTTGGGAGGTCATGTAAAACAACTCTGAACTCTCTCAGATTATGAGGAGGGAAAAATAAATCAAAATTATTACAAATGGGGTAAAACTAAAGAATCTTTCAAAATTCACATGAAAAGCCAAGATCTCTGGGCAGGATTTAATCAAGTCTTTGTTCTGCAAAATCAAATATATTGAGAAGAAACTCCAGATTGGCCACCTTTCTGGACCACTTCTCCCATCACACAAGAGGCTCGTTAGAGAACAAGGAGTCCAGAAGGTTTATAACAATTATATTTCCTAGTTCTTAACTTACTGTGCTCAGAAAGTCAGGAGGAAAGCTGTGCCATGGAAGCTACTGAAGCATTTCATCTTACAAGTCCCAGCATTGTTTCCCAGGATGACCTCCACTTCACTTTGCCACACTGGGTTAGAATAATTTCATTTTTATCTCTGGGAGTTTGGTTTAGTTCATCTGTGCATTTAAGGCCTGGTAGTAATTTTTTTTTCTTCTTTTTTTTTCCCCAGGATACATGAAGAAATCATACAAAATCAGTATATCAAAAAATGATGATACATAAAACAGCAGCCCATTCCATAAACAATAAAAATAGGTAAAATTCAATATACAGCACTTCCAAGTAATTTCAGCAGCAATTCCAAATTTATTGTCTTGTTTATTTATTCAATTGATGTCAATAAACATCACCATTCTCTTTTGCTGGTGTGTCTCTTCACTGGAGACTTGCAGGGGCTCCAGAGGCCTGATGGCACTCTACCAAATTCAGTACTTAGCAGTGCAGGAGCTGCCACACATTTATCTTCCCACTAGATCGAGAAAAGTGCTAGGTCTGGATCGATACGCAAGGTACAGCACAGCACAATGTCAAGATTCACCATGCTGACTCTCTGATAGATGGGCAGGGGCCCATGCTAAAGCATTTGGTAGGATTCAGTCCAGATACTTGCAGTCATAAAATAAACTATTCCACTCCCTTCCTTCAGATGGGAAGAGACCCTAGGGAAGGGTTGTTTTGGGAAGATGAGTTGTGTTGCTCTCAATGGTAGGCTTGGCTGTTGCATTGCGAAGGATGGACATTGTCATGGCTGTTGGGATGTTGAGACGTTTGTATGACCATCACCACGGTAGGCAGGTCTCTAAGCTTCTCCACGGTCTCCCAAGCACTGTTAGGAGTTGCAGCAGACTTCAATGAGCCAGCTGAGGACCAGATACTAAGGGGCAGTGGATGGCCTTAAGGTTTACAATGAGACACGAGCAGGTCCAATCTCATCCAGTGACGAGCCAATCTGAACATATTCCTTTGGTGGACACTACCCAATATTCCCTGGGGCACATCCCAATGAGAGTCCCTCTGAAAAGGTTTGCAACAAGTAGGGAATGCTGGAAAAACCTCAGCAGAATCTGGAGGTGTCACTGGTAGTGACTGGTCCTGAAATAAGCGTAATAGTTCCCTGTCCCTTGGCTTCTTGGAAGGAGCCATGGTAATCCAAGGGGCAAGGACCTCTTGCTGCAAGACCTCACTTAATTTAGCGTAGGTCCTGAAAGAGCTCATCCACAGTAGAGCTTAAAAAAAAATTAAATACTTGGGGTTTTCGAGAGAGAGAAATACAAAAAATAAATGTGCATTACAAAGAAGGCTGGGGTAAAAGGCAGCAGGACTGCTCTTGCATTCTCTGTAAATAGCCAGGCTGGTAGGACGAATGCAATAAACTGCCTATTTCTCTCCCACAGTACTGAGCCTTCAGACGGTAATTGTGGGTACCCCAGAGCCTGCATGTATTGCAGTTACAGCCCAGAAACACTTACATTTGCATCCTCCTAGATAAAAACATGGCAACTCAGCAGCTGATTCAGCTATAAAGTCTTTCCCAATAAGTTATGAAAAGAGGACTGGGGACCTGCATTTTTCTCATTCCTACCCTTTCCTTTTTTTTTTTCTTTTTAATAAAACCATGTTTATGATGGTGGATAAAACATTTCTGTCATCCTTACTAAAAGCCTTTACTACCAATCAAAAATGAGTGGTGAATGGATAAACTGCATATCAAAGCACAGCTTGGAAACCGGGCATTTTAGCAAAGTAGCATTTATGAGAGCTGCTGATGATAGGAGATTACATTTTATATCAGAACATATTTAAATTCAGGTGGAATTAACCCTACACCTTCACTTTAAAATCTTCCAAAGGCATCAAGGCTATTTGAGAGGTATCTGAGCAAATAAAGTTGCCATCAGTGGAAGGGAGGCGATAGAAAAAAAATAACTGAAGAGGGCAAATTTTAACTGAACCTTTCCTATGGAAACAAGGTACAAGAATTTTGACTGGATTAGAATTAGGAGATCAATTTTTTTCCCTTATTTCTTGGTCTCTGGAGGATGAAATGACAGTATTTCAGGAATTGCACAAGCTGCTTCTTGCAATGAAAACACTTCATTTATTTAAGTATTTCTGTATGTGCCATGAGAATATCTTTCTGCATCTTGACGTTTGGACACAGTCATGAGCTGAAAACAGTTGGCGCAAAACAGTTGGTTATGCTCTACCCTGCAAAGAGTTACACAAGCTCTAATGGGAAGGGAACTGATGGGTTTTTTTATCACGAGGTTGCAAAATATTCCTGCAAAGCCAGATGAAGTTTGAACGCCCACTGGCTCAGACACCCAGAAACAACTGGATAATTTATGCGCTTTACAGTCAAGATAGGAGAAAAAGCTAAGGGCTGGGCCCGAAATTCACGACCAACACTTTGCAAAACATCCTTTTCATAGAGGACTGATCCTCCAACCCTTGCTCCATCCAACTCTTGTGTACTTATGTAAGTAACTCCAACAAATCGATGCACTCACTGTCACCCCTCATACCCCTGTGTTGTAGGCCAGGTTTGCACCTGGAAATCTTCAGGGACACATCCAGAAGAGGGGTCCTCCTCATTCGTGGGTGTCAGAGCTGCTCCAGAGGACAGCTCCAGAGGACCAGACAGTCCAGCTGGTCCAGTGCAGAGGACATGGGGTCCGAAATTACTCGTGGCTCATTGATTTTCCTGATCACTCACAAATCATCTCTCCTTCCTTCAGGTCAATAATCCTTTTAAGCCCTGATTGCTGTTTAGGGAACACTTGCAGGCAAAGTTCACCTCCCATCAGCAGTCCTGGCATTACACGAAAATTTCTGCTTTCACTGGAAAAGTGCAGAGACCTGGACGAGACCCTGGCAGGCCGTGTTCAGCTCAGAGGAACCAGAATATTAACCTCACCTTCCTTTAATGACTCTGGGATTGTGTGTCCGGTAATTAAGCCCCATGCTTGCATCTGCCTCTGCAGACGTATTGCTGCCATTGGCACTGGCGTGCGAGCAGCAGCCTCTCTGTGCATCCCTTTGATGTGTTCTAGCTGCAGCGGGAAAGCCGGTGTGTGAGTCAGAGGGACCACCTCCATCCTCCTTCATTACACCACAGCCCTTATCAATAATTCATCCCCCTACTCCCGTCCGAGGCACAAGCTAGTCTATTTGTAACTCAATAGTACCCCAGTCAATAAGCACCTGTGGTTATGTATTATTCTCCTTGCAAGGATGTACAAGCCTGTAACTACAGAAGTGAAACCTCGGAAGGAGACAAAACACAGACCTGGCTGAAAAATTGCCTCCTTTCAAAGCAGCACGATGCACCACATGTGCCACGAGTGGTCGCAGGTGAAAACT
Source organism: Cariama cristata (assembly GCF_000690535.1). Taxonomy (NCBI): domain Eukaryota; kingdom Metazoa; phylum Chordata; class Aves; order Cariamiformes; family Cariamidae; genus Cariama; species Cariama cristata. The sequence goes on from NW_009633832.1 coordinate 53,486, forward strand.
TCATCTGCTGCCCTGGCTTTGGACCGTCCAGCCAGAAACGTGCATCCTCGAGTGAAGGGACAGAGAGGACCATCGTCTCCGAGCACTCTTGTGTCATAGCCCTTCACTTTCAGTAAAACCCAAAGGCTTTCAGTAGGCTAAATATTTTGTGTGTTATCAGTGAAGATCAGGGGGGTGCAAATCCCCAGCGCTGCCCCTGCACCATCAGGGAGCTGATTAGACGCAAAGAAAGTGAAACCCTCTGTCTAACAAATTCCAGTGACACTGATTTCAGCATCTCATCTAAATAAGGGTTGAAAGATCAAGCACCTGCTGAAGTTTAAGTTTTGCATCTTGAACACGAGCAATTTAAATAATGCTAAGAAGAGAGTAGAGGGGTAGATAAAGATAATTAAGTGCTACTGTTGTGATCCATTTGACATGCAGAGAATAAGAAACCAGAGTTATTTTTTAATAAAAATAGAACTCCTTCTGGATTTGATCTTGCTGCCTTCAAAACCTTAAGACAAATACTGTTGGCACAAAATTAAGCTACAAAGTCTTTCATTAAGCACCACCCATGGGAATGTAGAGATGTTCTTGGAGAGTTGAAGGAAGAAACCTTGCTCTATGAATGCAATAGAAACAGTAATGAAAATATGAAGAAATATACCTGAGATATATAATCCATGAAACAACAAAGACACTCTCAGCGGGTCCAAAAAGCAATCACAGACAAAGCATCACAAAACAAACATGGTGCTACAACATTATGATGTAAAGACAGTGATTGTCTTCATTAAGTGAAATGTATCTGCAGGTAAGGAGGGAACAAAACATTGTAAACAACAAGATTCACTGCAGCAGCAGCAGATATGAAGATTTTTGTGAAAAAATTCAAGCCAAACTCAGCAGACTGTCTCGACAACTGCTCCAATGATTAGAAAGCATTGCTACCAGAGTTCACTTAACCACCATGGCTTTCAGGAAGTTCCCTCAAATATCTGAAATATGCAAAAGAAAATTACCAGTCACAAGACATCTGCAGAGTGGAGCAAAAAATGTAGTGGCTAGAAAATGAAATTGTGTGCCTGGCTGTAAGTCAGTGATTCTCGCCTGGTCTCCATACTGAGAATAATACCCATAGAAATGCCACATGACTGGTGACCGCTTGCAGCATGGGACGTCCACATCCGTCCTACTTGATGCCTCATTAGGACACGATGCTGTGTCTCATGCTATACAGATTTTCCTCAGGAAATTTTCAAGGCTAGGCAGAAAAGCAAGAAAGTTTTTTCATTCTTCTTGTCAGAGGAGAGGAGGAAAAAGTGAGTTTTGCTGCACATATTTTTGAAAATAGACGGAGTGGCACTTTTGAAAAGTGTACTGCTTAATAAACCCAAGTGCACAGAAGAGGAATGTTACTGTTTCATCAAAAAACTAGAACTCAGTGTCTTTGGGTTTCCCTGCTTGTGATGGGGCTTGCGTCATTGTAGGACAGTTCCCAGATAATGGAAGCTAGTTTTCCTATTACAGATAACACTGAAATCTCTAATTCCAGTGTGGCTCCAGCAGAAGGTATTGGTGCTGCTATCAGTACTAGGCTACGCAGCCATTATAAGCCCAGTGTAGTATTTCTGACAAAGCACATTATGGAGAAAGTAGATTCAGCCTAAACAGAACTGAGGTTGACAGAGCAATTTTCACTCCATTTCTTGTAATGCTCCTTTCTAATTATAGTCCCTGCTATGCGTGTTTTTCCTCTTGATACTCAGAACTAGGAGGAGCTCCAGGAGAGGAACTGGGGTCTTTTCTTTCTACTGTCTGGAATATTTTGTTTCTTAAGATCAACATCAGTCTGATAGTCTCTGACCTGTGCTGCAGGCTGGAGCACTGGCATCTTAAGGACTTTCAGAGCTTTGTCTTAGACCACACTTAACACAATGAAGACCGTTGCTCTACCTGTAGGTTTCTCCCGCTCATGCCTTGAGGTATCGTAACGAGACTGAGATCAGCCCCAAGTGTCTGGTCTCCCCTGTTCTTTAAAGAAGGAAAGTTAATGAAACTTTTAATTGTAGCTAGGTTTTTTGGTTTGTTTGGTTGGTTTTTTTATCGTCAGGAGAGTGTTTTAAGCTATATTCAAGAGACTTACAGTGCATAAGGCCAGAGAGCTTACTACTCAACACTGAAAATAGATAACTTGCATGGCCAAGAAGCAAAGCTGGTCAACAGGCTCTCCTGACCTAAGGAACTGCCCAGAACAGTCTCAGCAGGGACCAGGACTGGGACCAGTTGTGGCTGTGGATTAAAGTGCTTTCCAATAATGCTCAACCCCTTCTCCCTTCTCTCCTCCTCCCCTCCAAAAAGTCCACAAAAAAATAAGCAAAAGTGCTTGCAAATAGCACATTTCCACATCAGCTGAAACCACATTCTGTGCTGAAGGCTAATGTTTCCTAAGGGCTTGTTATTTTACAACGCATCATAAGCATTTGTACTTATTTGATCTCTTCTTCATTTTAAATGACTATCAGGGAGACTTAGCAGCAATTATAGCGGAAACAGAAGTAGGAAGGTTGCTAATACTCAAATATTGTCGTTTGAATAGTTTCAATGTGCAGCAGGGTGTAATTTCTGGATACAAATCTGTGGCGCGTGATCCCATCACAGCATGGGAGGAACCATCAGAAAGCACAACCATAGCCCACGGTGTGCCAGTTCTGGGCCAAATTCAGCTCTTGGCACAGGTAACACAGGACAGAGCTCTTTATACTAGACCCTCACCCACAGCAGAGACCCTCACTTGCAGTGCCTCCCTGCTCTGTCTGCCATTGCTACCCGGAGGGTGGAAAGAACAGAGGTGTCCAGAGACAGTCTTAACCCTTACTTTGCTTTAAAAACTCCCTGCAGAAGAAGACAACAGAGAGCAGTGTGGAGAGCAGAGGGGAAGGCTGAGCAGAGGAAATATTTCAGAGAAGGGCCTCAAGTGTGGCCCCAAAAGTCAAGATGCTCAGGGGGAGTGGAAAGGGGTTATCAAGATTGTGGTCACTTTTGAGACCCAGAAACCACATGGAACCATTTGTCTGGTGGCATAGGGCCGAGACTGTATTTATTGCTCCTTATCGACAGCTCCTTTGTCCACAACCATCCCTGGATCCATGCTTTCTCTCATAGTTTCTTCAGAGCAGCTAATTTTAAGAAGCATCAATGAGTCCCCATGGAGGGTTCCTGAGTCTAATCTATTTGTGCTGTAAATACAGCACGGTAGTGCTGGAAGAGGACTCCGGAGTCATTAGGTCACAGCGTGGAGGCAGGCACAGTGACATAAATACACTGCACACCGTCCCCAGATCCTGGGAACGGAGATTCATATTTTCTAGGTAGAAAGGGAAAGAAAGAGTGATCTCTGGCAGTGCAACAAAGCTCGTTAGGCTGTCTCTGTGGGAAAGACCTTTCCTTACAATAAGGGGTGTGGGGAAGCTCAGCCTAGACGAGCTGAAGGCCACGCAGCATGGGGTGGGATGAGAATGGACGTGACCCACGTAGCTGTGGAGATAAGAGACCCGTTTCTTCTGTAGGTGGTCAAGGGGAGATTGGCACTGGGGTCTGAGGAGGTCTGAGCTCTGACCGAAGCTTCTCTGCAGGCAGGCTGTCTAAGCTGAGCTTTACGTTTGCTTGCTTAGCACCAGAGCCACCATCTCTTGAGCTGTGACACACAGCAAACGCCTGTAAAAGGACATGTCCCTTGGGAATCACTCTGTCCCCCACCAGGGTCCTCTGAGCTGGACACTGGGCAGGGGAGGAGAGCAAGCTCCTGCTTTTGATACCTGGGAGGAGACCTGGTGCAGACTGCTAGAGCAGCAAGGACTCGGAGGTGAGTCAGCCCAAGGGAATGTCTAGGTGCTGGGACAAGGGAGCTGGTATCAATGAAACGGGATTGGAAACAGCCTGAGAGCCACCTGGAGCCATTCAGAGCAGACCCAGTGTGCAGTTTCAGGTAGGCTTCCTGGGAGTGTTTTCTAAAAATTAACTGACCCTGCTGGGAACGTTCTTGTTGACACTTCCCTGCTGCTGGTTCTGCTTCTAGAGAAGCTAGTCTGTCCCCAGGGCTGCCCCTAACCCCCACACCCAGCAGCACTCACAGCTCATCTGTGTCATGGTGCACGCCAACAAGTAGAGGAACCCAAAAACTAGCAGCCTTAATTTTCATCTTCAGCATTCCACACAATGCACAGGCTTCTCTGGATGCATCTGCCCTCACTTGCCTTATAAATACCAAAAAACACTTCATCCAAGAAATATGAAATAATAACTCTGTTTGCATTTTGCAGGGCTCAAAACAGACCTCACTGCTGTGCTCGTCACATCTGCCACCATATTTTACATCAATCTTATCATGATCATTGCACAAAATTGTGAAAAATCCTATTTTCTGCTTGAAAGTAAGATGTGTATAAGCAAAAATTGTTGTTTTGTTACAAGACAGCAAGCTGGAATAAAAAAGACTGATAGAATTCTAAAAATATACAATTTGGATAGTGTTTAAAATTCCCTCAAAAATATTTTTTCAGAAAATGGTTTTAAACTAAAGCTTCTCTTCGCAACATTTCAGTAGTCTCTGCTAGCAAAGAAAGAAGAATTTGGAGTTTGGTCATTGCCTCTTTTTGCGGACTTGGACAGAATATTCCAATAAGCCTTGAAGTCCAGCTGAGTTCCCCAATCACTGCCTCAGGATGTGATATACCAGCTAAGGAAGCCAGAGCACTGCTTTTTGAGGTGCTGAAGACGTTCATATTTAGCGTCAGATCTAAATATGGATCAAACAACTGATTTGGCATCAGCATCCAGCGCTTGGTAAGGAGGGAATACCTAATAATATTTCTCCAATAGAGAAGCACAGACGGATGAACTTAGGATCTCTTGTTTGACCAGCAGCTGCTGCTGGCACCAAGGAAGCTGGCTTTGAAACTTGTTTGTTTATCCGCTGCTGAAAGCAGATGTCTCTGTAATTAACAGAGATTTAAACAATCAAAAGGAAAATGAGAATGGAGACAGGACATCCAACACTGTGGTTCAGAGGGATGTGCAGAGTGGAGCTACCTGGACGGCCCTTTTGCCCTGTTGCATGGACAGGAAAGGAATGATTTTCTGAGATGGACTGCAAGGCTAGCTGCCTTGATCAGCTCGTTCCTCCTCCGGCAGGCAGAAGCAGCCCGTCTGTGCGTGCTTCTCTCTTTTCGCAGTGCTTTTGTAGGTCTTTTTCCCCAAATCCACAGAAGCAGGTTGAGAATTTTATGAAAAATGCAGCAATACTTCCACTTCTAGTGCTGTAGCAGGACACTTTGCTGAATGGCCTGCTTTTTGCTTTTCCTAAAATCACAAAATAATTCGTGTTGGAAGGGACCTCTGGAGGTTGCCTGGTCCGACCCTCCGCTCAGAGTAGGGTCATCTACAAGGTTTAATTAGGTTGCTCAGGGTCTTACCCAGTCAAGGTATCTCCAAGGATGGAGATTTCCACAGCTCCTCTGGGCCCCTGCTCCAGTGTTTAACCACCTCCATCCTCCACTTCATTTTGCATTTGATGCAGGGTCTCTCATTGCACGGCCATTTCAGCAACTCCTGGGAGAAGACAGCAGATTTAAGAGGTACTAGTCATAATGTTCCTCTGCTAACCAGCATCCCTACAGGTCAGCTCTGTGCTTAATCCAGTCTGTGTATCAGCTGCAGGAAGATGCAGCGTTATTGTCATGTCCATCTGTCCAGGTCTGAGCAATCCAGACTGCCATAGTCCTTTATCTTGCTGAACCACGTGATTTTGGAGAGCTCTCTTCATCCAAAATGATTCACGGCTTCCACTCTGGGTCTTCTTGGTGAGAGCAAGTGTTATGTCTGCAAGACAGGTACTTTCTGGGGTGCAGAGCAGACACTCTAACAGAAGCTCTTGGGGCTCAGAAAATTGCAAAAAACCACTTCCATCACTCAGGAAGTTCTGTTGTTACCAAACTCTGCTAGGCAGTTTTCTGGGTTACAGAGGCTTCTGAGGTTATAGAAACTTCATCATGTATCTGCTTCTTTAGGCATCTACATGCCTTTGAAATTCTTCAACAGATGGAGGATGAGGCCCTGAATCAGTTGGCCCCGAGACAACTAATTTCACAAGGTTCATGTGGAAATTTGCAAGTCTTGTTATTTGTAATAAAAAGCCCTGGGATATTTGAGCTCTCGGTCAACCCGTCCCTTGACTTTTTCTGAGCAAACTGCCAGAAAAAGACCTAATGATATTATTGCACACATCATTCTGATGCATGTTCAGTGTTGAACATAATAGCCAGAAGTCCCCTTGCTCAAGGGCAAATTTATTTCCTGGCTAACATCTGGCTACAGAATAATCTTTCCTGCAATTTGTCAGTTGCTGGCATGAGTGAAGAAGAGAATTATTGAGCTCTTTACCTGATTGTATCCAATTAGGCAAAGAAAAGTTGCTGAAGGTAAAAGTGATGCACTAATGAAAGATGCAGATGCCTTCCTTTCTGCCGACTCCTTCTTGCCAGACCTTAGTGCACATGTTGGCACTCAGATGAGCGGCAGATAACCACTGAGATGATCTAAGAACACCAACTCCAGATCCTTATTTCCCTAAGCAAAGACTTAAAGAAAAAGTACAAAAGGCAGAACAAATGGGGATCATAGTCACCCGTGAAACCCTCTTTGCTTCTGGCAATCAGCACCTGGGGATTTTCTGAACCAGAAGCTGCATTAGACATCAAAGCCTCCTCCTACAAGAAAACAGGAGACATAAAGTGATTCTATGGATCTATTGAAAAGAAAGAAACCTCTTGCCCTCATGTTATGCACAACACAAAGACAAGATCGTGGGACAAGTGCGTATTGACCCCGTATAACTGAGCAGAGGTGAAACCAGTATGGCAACCCAAGAAAGCGTGCTGCCTCTGTAAGACTGCATTTTGATCTTGCAGAGCATAAAACTGATTTCCTTCCCAAACAGAAACAGGCAGGAGCATCTCCGTCATTCACAGCCAGGCAGAACCATTTCCACCCACTCTGGCCCACTCAGACCCACGGACCCGTTATTGCTGCCCACTCATGGACAGGCAGGTCCTGGGTCACTGGGCACGGCCATGGAGCACTTAAGGAACAAGTCCTCAGACTTGTAAGTCCTGTGTGCATTACCTTCATGCCCCTTTTCAGTGTTCAGCTGTCCACAAGTTCATCAGCAATTTTTACGCTCAAGGGAAGACCCTAGGAAAGAAAGAGGCTGAGGCTCAAGGAGCAAACATAGCTGGTGCTCAGTAATGCAGGTATATTGCTAGAGTGTGCGTGTTTTATAACTTCCTTCTGAGCCCTGCTCCCCATAATCAGATTATGAAACCTTAGAATCAAGTTAATGCAAACAAACAGATCATGCAGAGAGCAATAAAAATAAAATATCATAATAAAAAACCTAAATAGAGAACATATTCGGTAAACAGAATGCTGTAAACAAACTAATGTGTCTCTCTGCGACAATATTCGGCGAGATATAGAAGAGCCCCAAGAGATGGCATGAAAACACAGCTGTTCTCTCGTTGCGTTAGGTGAAGAGTGAGCGGAGGGACGGGACTGCAGCACAGCTCCTATGGCTCCAGGGTCATGGCAGGGACAGCTCTGCCGTGCTGGCGGAGCGGGAAGGTGCTTCCTCCTGCTGCCTCTGCTACAGGGATGTGCTGACTCCCCTTCCAGCCCAGACCCATGGCAAAAGGATCAGATGAACAAAACGGAGGCCATCAGCCTCTCTGCTGGCCATGGCTTCTCTGCAGACAGAGCGTGGTGTGTGCTCCGCAGGAAGAAAAGAAACTGTCGTTGCATCTCTTGCAGCGTTTCTGAAGCTTCTCTTCTCCGTGAGCCACGTGGATGAACCGCACAGCTCAGTTAGGTACCAAGCTTCATCTCTGTAGCTCTGGGGACAGAACTGAGTCATCACGCTGGGCTGGGACACGATCAGAGCTAGGTAGGCAAAGCTTGAATCGCAGCATCTCATGGAAAAAACGTGGGGTTTGAAATGAATAAAAGCAGAATCATCTTTACTGTCATCACTGCCTGTGTAATAGCCTGCCAAAGAGTAGCATCTCTTCCCACCTGTCACGCTCCAACCCCTAGAGGTTGCCTGTCTTCCTTTGTTCTCATTTTAAGGAGATCCCATGCCAACAAAAAGCTCAGACAAGGCATGGTATTCTGAGAAACACCAGCTGGAGAAAGGCCTGAGGTCACAGACGACTGCTTGGGGCAATACATTTACCTGCAAATCTGCTGATGTGCAAATATCCACAAAGATTGCAGGCGGTTTCCTATTTCACTGATCATTATCGTACACTCTGGCCCTCCAAAGTCCTGATCTTTTTTGTCTCCTTCTCTAGTAAAAATGCTATCCCTACCAGTAGTGATTAGCAACCTTATCTTTATTTCAGAAACACAAGCCTTATTCCTGACAGCAATTGCTTGGTCTGGGTCTCCTCGATGCTGTCCTGGTCTTGAAAGGGGGACTGATCTCTGGGAGCATATCTTGTTCTTCCAGAGAAGTGCTGTGCCTAGATTGTCCTCATTTGGATCAACAGAGATGAGACCAATCACGAACTCATCCAGGTTTAATGTTTCCCAACATGTTGTTTAGCCAATGAATTTGCCCCTCTAGCTCTTCTCCAATCATCCCTCTAAGAGTACTATGAGTTTTACAATGTGTTCATGATTCAGAATTGTTTGACAATTCAGTTTTATTTTGCAACATTCAGCCTTAAGGCTGCAAGCTAATTTTCCAGCCTGAGTATTAGTTTAATCACTCAATGAAAGTTCATTCATTATCTGTCTGTGTTACAAAATGCTACCACTTTTCACCGTATTTCTGTTGGTAGTGCAGCCCTCCAAGTCACCACCACCGTGTCGTCTCCAGATCTCCATCCAGCCCTGACTGCTGTGAAGAATTCATGGTTGCAAACATGATATAAATGTTTGTGTTGGGGTCATCAAGCTGGAAATTAAACTATGGGACGTGATCTGCACACACAGATTTACCATTTGTTAGAAAGTCCAGCCAGAGCAGTCACTCCTGGGTCAACCTCCCGCCACCAGTGAAGCACATGCAGCCTGCATTGCCTGAACACACTCACTGATCGCTGTCCCTTTTCACTTTTCGTGAAGCACCGACCTAGGGAAAACCAAGCACCAAGACAGCAGAAGATGTCTCTTGGCCATCCTGCTGCCCCAAGGCTGGGTGAGTTCTGCTTAAGTGATTTCTGACTGATAGTTGTCGAAACTGTACCTTAAAAACATCAATGGCAGAAATATCATCTCCCCAGCCAGGTTATTAAAGTCTTGGAAGGGTATGGAAAGCTATTCTAACAATAAAATTGTTCCTTCCTTCGCAGATATGAATTACAGTTTGTTTCCTAACATTATTGTATTTGAAGACCATCATAAAGTCCAGCCTCAAGCTTCTGTTTAGGACTAGATGGGCCCATCTCTTCAGTCTTCTACTACAGATTGTGTTCCCTAGACCTTTGATCATTCTCGATGGTTTCCTTTGGATTTGCTCTGCCAGGTTAATATCTCCACAATACGATGTTGAGTGCCTGGACTAACAACGGGACCTGATTCAAAACTCACTGGGGTCAGTACGTCCTCCTAGTGATACTGAATCAGGCATTGTTTGCAGATTTGTATAAATGTCTAAGTATTTCCTTTAATTTTTTTTTTTTTCCTGTACAAATCTGTATTTTTTTATATGGAACAAGGGATTTCTGTGATCACTGGTCTTCTACATCCCCATGCAGGGGATCTTCTGTAGACAAGAGGATGAAATGCAGGTATACATCCTGGGAAGGCTTGTTCTGCACAGGAACAAAGAAAAGCAAACTTTGTAAGGTATATAAACAGCATTACCCCAAAAGGAGGTGAGGCAGAGGCGGGCAACTAGAAACCTCAACCATCTGGACTATGCAAGAAGGATGGAAGAGGCTGAGACCTGGAAGAGGGTACTGACCCACTATCATGCCAGGGAGCCTCCTGCATCGCCCGCTGCTCATAACCAGTTAAGCCTTGTCGTTTAGGGCAGAGGAAACCATCCGCTTCTAGGGCATTTGACTGGCACTTTCAAAGACAGTATTTTTACAGATGAACCTTTACCAAACCTGTGATTGTGTGCCAGTTCATTTAGAGCCTCTCTACAAGCTGAGTTTATGCTCCAAAAATGTTCACTTTTCCTTGCCTGCTATTACTGTTCATGCTCTTAAACTTCTCTTGAAAAGCAGTTTACCAGCCCGTGGAAGGGCTTTGCGTACCTCAACAGTCTCTGCAAATGCAATTTGCACGTGAGCTGGGTTCTAGGTTGGCAAAACCAGGCACCTGAAGGATGTCAGGCAAATTTGTGTTCCTGTGCCTGATGTACAGGGGGTCTGTGGATCCACCTGAGGACTGTCTGCACTGCAATTTCTGCTCCTGTTACACTAAGAAAACTTAGAAAAATTCTAATTAAAATTTCATTTTAGAGTCAGATAGTTATCTGTAAATTCTAGCATGATCAGGAAAAAGGAAGAAGGTAAACCGGTGATCCTGACAACAGCTGATCTTCAGTGCAGTAAGAAGCAAGTCTGCTTAACAAAGAGAGCGGAGAAGGCTGGAGAGAAGATGCTCAGCACCTAGGGCTGTGCTGCTCCTGCTGCGCTGAGCTGACCCTCAGTGCCTAACTGCATGTTCCAAAAAAATACTGCAAAGAGCGTGTGTTCGTGTGTCACAGCTTTTGCTGAGAGGCCCTCAAACGTGGGTCAGGTTGATGATGTGGGCTCAGCTCTCTGAAGATCTTTGGGGCCACGCACAAGGCACTGGCAGAAGACTCAGCCCTATCCTGAATTTTAAATTAAGAGATTCCAAGTACGCAGCAAGGGCTTGGGGCTTCATGGAAAATGCAATCTAAAGACAGCTTGGATTGCGCATGGCAAGATCGTCCCATACATACAGGGCACACCTGTTTTCTGGAAGGACTGGGGAGCTCCAGCAATGAGTTGCGTGCTAAAGATCATTTCTAATTTAATTATCCAAAGCTTAACATGACCATGTAAAACATATGTCCCACAGGCCAATAAAGACACAAAAAAGAGGCTGGTAGAAGTGTTTTCCCTGGGCTTTGTTGCTGGAGTGCTCCACTCAGTTGTCCTCGCAGCACTCGCCGCGAGTCAAGGACCGCACGTACCTGGAAGAAATCAATGGGAAACCCCAGTGAGTGCTGCTCAAAGACCCACGAGGGCCAAGCAGATCGATGAAGGGAGCTCTTCGCTCCAGGTGTCTGTTTGCTGTCAGGGGGAACGAACGGCGGCGGGAGTGGAGGCAGGGAGGATAGGCAGGGTGATGGGCAGCGGGGAACAAGGGCGGCTTTGCTGGAGGAGTGCAGCGGGGCGGCGGTGCCAGGTCTTCCTGTGGCTGGATGCTTATCAGCAAGAGGAGCCAGAAAAATAGGAAATCAACTTTTCTTAGACAAAACATGCTGGGATTTCTTTTTAAAAATGAGAAGGATATGCCATTCTTGTGATGGTTTTTTTTTTTTTTCTAAGGGAAAGACTAAGACGAAAAGGAAATTCTACTTGATTTCCTATTGGGTTTTGGTTTCATTTTACCTCTGGAAACCAAGAACCTAGAAACTAGGAGTTATCCTTTGGAAAACAGAAAAAGAAATAAAACACTTCTTTTGTGGGTGTGTGTGTTTTTCTCCATTTAGAAATTACAGAAAAAGTAGGGACAGGTGAGAACAAGAAAGTAACAGGTGGATGAACTGTCTCATAATTGGTTTTGAACTAGGAAAAGTTTTGAACTGGAAAAGGTGATACTACACTAAAGCAGAAAAAAATATGGTTTTTAAAATACAAAAAAGATGTTTTTCATTCCCACTTATAATAACACCATCAAAATAAGTAGCAATACTAAATATTAAATAATTACTAGTAACTAATATTAGCAATACACTTATTAGTAATCACTAATAAGTAACAATACTATCAAAATAAGAAACTTTTCATATAGAGTGAGAAAGGTGCAGTTTTAATTTTTTTCATTATTTCTCAGGAAACTGAATTGGTTTCAGAAAAAATGTTTTTCTGGGAAATTTTTCATGCTGGAGAAGAAACAGATTTTAAACCCTTTCTCCCAGTTCTTCTCTAAGAAGGCTCATAACTGGGAAGGAGGATGAGGAACACTGGTTTTACATCAGCTACCAGTTGGGTGTCACACATACAGAGGCAAAGAGACTGCACCTGCAGCAAGGGACTGTATCTCAGGGTGAAGCAACAGAACTTGTCGTGGAGGATGAGGTGTCTGGCCCCTTCACCCCCTCTTAACATCTGCATATCAGGGTACCTTGTGGTCAATGGGGACTCACCAGAGGACACAAGGCAGCTTGAACTGCTCTCTGGAGGTGCCTGTTTCTTTGCTTTCATTGCACAAGAGGCTGAGGGTGACTAGCTCAGACATGGATGTCCAGCCATGTGAGCCGCTGGGCTGGAGGAGATTGCTTTTGCCATTTGTACCTTGGGGTAGATCTCAAATCTCTTCCAGCTGGCTCTTGATGTTCTGCTTAAAACATCACATCTTCTCCCATATTCTCGGGCAGTTCAAGAAAAAGGAACAAGCAATGCTCATGGATGCTTCCCAGCCGTGGGCCGTGAGAAGGGACCATCACAGGCACTTCTGCCTCTCCAGAGACTGGCAGGGTAGGGACTAATAGCATAGGGATGATTAGACCATCCTACCATCGGGGGGGGGAGCTATCATAAGCAATTTTTTGTTAGCCATATAACTAAATACGATCTGGCATTGTTGCAATTCTTTCCAGCGTTGATGAATAAGAAAGAGGCACATAGAATGATGGCAGATTTATTCAAAAAGGGAAGCATTTCAACAACTACATTGTCGCTGTAGCAGTATCAACAAATGCGTGGGTTTTTTTTCCTAAATAGATGGATTTTTCCAAATAAGAGCAAATTCTGTCTGCTCTACTCAGAGAGAAATGTAAAAAAGACTATAGAGAAAGGAAGACTCTCAAATATCAATTCGTGGAGTGGGTTTGTATGGTATTCTAAAGCTTTTAGTATTTCTAAAGGAAGATCAAATTTCTGTTCAAGCAGTTTTTCCAACAATGAAAATGATTCGCTACAAAAATCAACCCCTTCTGAACTTCCTCTCAGCTCTGGAGTTCTGTGATGACATGACTCAATGCTATTTTCAATTATCTCCCTTTGACAATGAAGCACAGCATTGTCCTTTATATCAAGGTTTTGACAAGAGCCTTCATGCTTTCATGCTGCAGTTGCAATTCAGATGTTTTCTTTTGCTCCTAATTTTTTAATAGACTCTTCCACTGAGCCCATCTCAAAATGAAATGAATCTAATTTAGATTCAAACGCATCAAAACGAGACTTTAAAGCCTTTTTTTTTTTTTCTGAAGAAATACAGCATCAAGAGAAATCTTTGAACACAAAGGAATCCCCAGGGAAGAAGATAAATTTGGCAACAGATTGTGCCATGTTCAGAGGACAAGACCTTGGGGATGTGACAATCCACTGCTTTGGTCTCTGCTGATAGACATTGTGGAAATACCTGAAGCAAATGCCACTATTCTGATCTAGGAATTATCACTTTTTTTTAGCAAGAAGGCTTCTGTATGAGGTAGACCAGGAGCTTCTGTCCCTGTTTCCCAGTTTCAGCAGGGTAAGCCATATGCTGAGTCCTCAGCTAACCTGGGGAGAGGTCGTACTGGGGAGAAATTCAACATACCTCTGGTTGATGTTGCACTGTTGTTACCGCAGCCTGCAACTACTTGAAAAGCATTTACAAAGATGATGTAGCAGATCTATACCCAGTAGCGGCAGACGGTGAAAAAAGAGGGGCAACAGCCACCAACTGGGAGCTTCAGTTTGGCCATTAGGAAAATCTTCTTTACCAAGAGGCTGGCGCAGCACTGGGAGAATGCTCCAGTGGGTGGAAGCATCTCAGATCTTGCAGGTTGACCTGCTGTTAGGAAACAGTCCCATTTAGAGCGAGGAGCTGGACTGGAGACCTCCAATGATCCTTTCCAACCAACCTTCCCGTGCTTCCACATCTGAAAAACCATTGACAGAGACAGCCTGAGAGAGATCAGTGTAAAAAAAGGGAGAAAATGTTATGTCTAGGCATTAGCAGAAGGCTACATGAAGACATGTGGGCCCTAACTGTTGCAGCAACACCAGGAGGCCAGTCCAAGTGGAAGTTTGGCTCTCAGATGGTTAGAGAAAGGCCATCGCTAAAGAGATACACCAGTGCAAATCAGGGAGCAAAAAATGTTTCCCAGGAAAATAGCATTCTGTAACTCAAGCAGTTTCATTGGGCAGCAAATACAGGTGCAGGTGCAACCTGCTATGACCCTGTCCAAGTAAATGCCTTGTAAATCCCACCCATAAATAACCCACATTTGGGCTGTGGATGTGATGTCAGAGGCCTCCTGGCACTGAGAAGTGGAGCAGCTTGCTCAGAAGAATCCCAGAGGGTTGTGGAGGTGATGGGGGACAGGAGCTGGGCTGCCGTTCAGCTTACCACCTCTGACGGACACAAATACCCCCTGCAATGGCAGATCCCAAATACGAACCGCTAATTAGCAGCTATTTTTTCCCTCTTTTTCCTTTACTGGGGTAACTGACACGAGGTAATTCTCTCTGGGTGACAGCGAGAGGCTGATGTGGAAGACTGGAGACTTCCACAGCTATTTCTCCACTGCTTTTTCTGCTGAGCACACATGAAAGACTTGCTTGGCCACCCAGATTGTGCCGTGGTCCTCACCTGCTCCTTCCTTGGGCATGTGCTGATCATGACATGTCATGTCACCGGGAACTGCTATCAGAAATGGCTTCCAGCTGCTCCACAGCTCATACATGATGCTGGTAGCAACTTATTGTGTCATGGGTGGTGACGGTGACACACGTAGTAGATGGCAATGGTGGCAGCTACACCCGGCCATGACAGCACTTTGCAGCATGTTTCTTTTAGGGGTTGAGACAAGTGCTGTCGTGGGCAGAGATAAGGAGTTTCTGAGCACTCTTGAGGCACTTTGCAGTAAAAAAAAAAAAAGTGCTCTGTTATGAAATGTGACACTCTGTAGGACTTGGGATTTCTCACCAAAAATGTTAGTTGGGCAAACAGCCCTTCCCAGCAGTCTTGTGCCTGTGCTCTGTGCACACACAGCTTACCTAAGCCCTTGTTTCCCTCCTTGCTTGCTTCCAGCTTTAGGGTCTCCCTGTCTTTGTGAGCATTTCTGTTACCCTCATGCTTCATAACCGTTAGCTTAAGATACAGATGGATGGCAGATAGAGAATTGCATCATGGCACTCTGAGAGCTGACAGCAATTGGTGCCTCCCAGCTCGGCAGAACTTCATCATCACTGTAGGAGCAAAGCCGAAATCCTCTGCGAAAGGGCAGGTACCCATGCCTTACACAAGGGAATCATCTCCATTATCCTTCCCAGGAAAAATGGCTTGAAACTGCTTGCTTCCTTGCTTGTTTATTCTCCTAAGGGGCTTTGTTCTGCAAAGAACCTTAAAATGATCAGCTATTGCCAAAGTCTTCAGCAGAAAAATGTGTCTTTTATAATAAAGAACCAGCAATTATGGAAGTGGACTATTTTCAGTGAAAAAGTGCTGACAAGAACAACAAAAATAATTTTCCCAATAAATATCACATTAAAGCTTGCTGCGGTATGATTAAAACCTTCCACGTTCCAAAGAAAAGGACTTGTCGGGTGTGCTGCAATTTGGGCATATAAAAAATAGAAATATTGTCTGTAAAACGGTTACCTGAAAAACATTTAATGACTTCTGGTTATCTATTTAGGGTCTATAACACCAGTGAAGTAGTTGTAGTCCATTCAGTAGCAAAAGCGTTGCAACACATTAACAGGGAGCAGAAATAATTGAGGTCTGGAGGGACTGAATGCAAGGAATGATTAAAAGAGATACTTATACATAACGACTTAAGATGGAACATAATAAGTTTCTTGGAGGGTATACGCAACAAAAAGATGGGATTTGTTTAGCGTTGCACACTGGGGCACAATTAGAAGTAACAGGATTAAATTTATGTATGGAAAAATAATCTGGTTATCAGGAACCATTTGCAGCTGTGAAAAAGAAGTTGTATCTGCAAAGGGTTAATTGGTGCTTACAAGCTGCAGCATCTTCCCTCCGGGCATATTGCTGCCTCAGTGGCTCTAGGGCTGGAGCACTTCCAGCAGGTTGCTACAGTGCCTCTGTGCTGCACCCCTTTGGGTAGAGCTGCTCAAGAAGGGTCCCTCTTTGCCAGTGTAGTTTAAATTAGTCTCTTTTTTAGGAACTTAATTGTTTCGGTGCAGAGAGGGTGCTATTTTAATGGGCCTCTTCCTCCACAGTCCTTCAGGGACCACAGCATCCTCAGAAGGGGATGTCCCAGGAGTGGGGTCGGGCAAAGGAAGAGGAGAGGCACAGACCTTCTTCAGGAGAACCAGAGGCAGAGCGCGGGTGAAGCTGCAGAGTTTGGCGGGAGGGAGAGTACCCAGTGAGATGAACCCATAACTCAAGGCACATGACATGTTTCTATTAGGAGGTGGATCAAAGCGGTTTCTCCTACTGAAAGACCTTGTGGAAGAGAATAAGACAGTTGAAACTAAATGTAATGGTCTCATTAAAGTGCTGAGTGATTTTTATTCACCTAAGAATTATGTTCTTACTGAAAGACATGATTATTTCCAAGACCGCAGGCAACATCCAGATGAAGAGATGTCTGAATCTATAACAAGCTTGAAAGACTTCACTTCCAAGCACACGTCCAGCCTGGCAGCAGAACAATAGCCGACTGTTTGGTGTGTGCCTGCATGCATTAGTAGTGAAAAAAAGCAGCAAATCGCCCCACACATTTTGTGTAAGCAGGAGAAGAACAGCGTGTCCCTCTTAGTTTTGTACATCAGGTCCTAAGGTTGTATCCACGCTGAGTAGTCAGAGTGCATCCTGCGGCTCTCACGTTGGTGGTCTGGACATGCAAAATGTGAACCTCGCTGGACCGTGCTAGCCTCTTCTTGCTGTTGGAAGGAGGAGGGGTGGTTTACTCCAAAGCTCTCATCCTGTTATGAGACTGGGACGTCCCCAGGTCACACATATGAAGCTGTGAACCTGGAAGGGCTCCTGAGCTCACCACTTGGGAATAGGCATGAGGGATTCTCTTTCTGGGGAGCTGAATCCAAACGACCAGAGGCTCCGGGTGACAGACGGACCTAGGCTGGCCGTCTGGGCACAGCATCCCGTCTCCTCTGGGTCCCTGGTGCGTTCATTGCCAGGGAACCTGCTTCTCTTACCTGGAATCACCAAATCTTTCATTATGTTTGCACCACTGCTGCCCTTGTGATCACATCTGAGTGGTGTTCATGAAACACCTGCAGCTGTACTCCAGAGTTTGGGGGTTTCATTGCAGCATATGCCTCCTGTTCGGCTTTTATAGCCCATGTTAAATCCTCTACCAGCAGAGTCCCCACTGTCTGTACTTGAACTAGCTCTCTTGGTGATGTCTTTCCTTACTAGACGGGGAAAAAACCACCCAAGGTCATCTGTCTTCCATAATCACATCACCTCCCTGTCCTCTTCCTAATGAGCCAAACAGATTGAGCTCTGAAATCACTCTGTGTAAGGCATTTTCTGTAGTCGTCGAATCACTGTGTTTCCTACAACCTTCCCTGTCTTTTCACAGACTTTTAGAAGGTCAAGGCTGGAACTGAGGTGCATGGCGAGACCCCTTCTCTCACTGGTGGAAGGGGAGATGGACAAGAGCTGTTGTGACACTTGTGCTGTGGCAGGAAAGTACTAAGGTAATAGTAATAGCACTAATGATCTGCATAATCGGAACTATTGTGCATTTTCAGCTCACAGATTTCAACAAGGACAATGTAAAACAAAATGAGAACATCCACTGAAGAATATTTTTATATTCAGGAATAAGCAGGTACAAGTGTTCGATGCTCAAAGATGGATATGGTTCCAGCAGGTAGCCTTACTGTAAGGAACAAGCAACAGTAATAAAAAATCTGAAAAGGAAAAGAAAGTTAAGTTCTGCATGCCAAGACGATTTCTCGCCTACAGTATGCCTGAGAGGCCACTGAGCTACTGCTCCCACAGAAGCCACATTAGAATTCCATAATCATAAATGATGTCTAAGTAAGAGACAGTTACCTATTTTTGTTATCTTTCAATCTCACATGTTTCTCTATGGCAAGGATGTCCCATATTTTATTGAATCAATAACCCCGAGTGGGGAGTATAGATTTTGCTGGCTTCAAGCAATAAGAGTCTAGAAGCAATCAGAAGAAAACAAACAGGGGGATTTACCTTCTCTTGTGCAGATTCATTTTTAACTCCTAGCAGTGTGTTGGATACATTCTGTTGAATGTTATGAGTAATATTTTTGAGCTATTGTTTCACCTTCTCTAAGGCATATTTTATTTCAGAACAATCCTCTTTTGATGTTTTAGAGGTCCTCCTGGCAGATTTCTGAGATGAATCAAGTCTTTGTCTAACTATTCCCTTTTGAGACAAAAAAAAAAAACCTAAAAAAACAAACTTTCTTGAGTGAAGTACCATCATGAGAATTTGGGGCTAATATTTAATTCATTGACACACTGGAGAGAAAACCTTCTGTATTGTCCCCAAATATTAGTATTTTCATACACTAGGATATAAAATTACCCTTTCAGTCTCTCTGTCTTTTGTTTTTAACATTGGAGGAGTGTTAGTGACAATTTTACTCAGTTTACACATGCCAACCAGTGTCATATGTCCCCAAAGTGAGCCCTTGCTAGCCAGTTTTCAGGGAGAGATCAGTAATGTAAGATTTCAGTTACATTCTGACTGCCACCAGTATATTATTACATGAACAGAGAAACCCACGCAAAGAAATTCTGGGGCCTATATGACCATTTCTTCCAAGAATTACACTTCAACAATCATGGCCAGCTGCTGAAGAACATCTTCTGAATTTTCCACAAACTCTTCCATGACCCAACACAGCCTCTGATACCAATTGTCTCTAAACCAAACCTACAGAATTAATTCCACTACAAAGCATGTCTTTTCAATACTGAACATTTGCTCATACATAAAACCAAAATAAACAAAAAAAAGAATGAGGAAGAATCAATGTAAGAGTGCCATCTGGTGACATCTGCCATAACCTTATATCATTGACAGCTTCTTCTCTGCAGTGCAGAGTGGAAAAATTTAGGGACAAGATCCATCACGCTACAGGAGTTTTACAAAAATGATACATTTACTCCACAAAATTGGTCGACTTACGTAGGTAACTCAAAATTAGTAGCTGAGGGCTAAGCTCTTTAAGAACCCAGCCCCAGATGTGTAAATACAGGTGCAAAGTGCCTGTGGAATATTCATGGCCATGCATGCAAATTGAGTAATTGTCCTTCCAAATGGCTAATTAGGTACATTGGACATGGAATTGAGATAACTGTGCACACAAATTAAGCCTGCACTTTCGTGCTGAAGTGGTCTGAAAAGCTGTCTCTGGGTTTCTTACCCTAATTTATTTAGATATTAACATCTTGTATTTATGCAAATGCCTGTCATGCTTGAATGTTTTAAAATGTAATCATGACAATTCGAACATGACCTAGTGTCAGACTTCGACAAAGTAATGGCTCTTCTTGTCCAAAAGAGGTTAATTTCTATCATGGCCCAATTTAATCCAGTTTTCTACTGGGAATCTACTCTACTTAAGAAAACTGAAGTCCAGGACGTATTTCAGGGAGAAGTTGCCTGGAGTTGTCTAGTGTTTGTGAATATTTTCACATTGTCTCCATGTGTAGAGGCTGCACAAGACCAATATTATCATTTAAAGAGGCTTTTGGGTTTTGACTCTTCTTGCTGAACTTGAACTTTACTTGGGCAGATAAGGTTTGAGACATCTAGTAACAATTCTGCCTGCTAACCGTAAGAACCAGTCTCACATTGATGTGGGCCAAGTAGCACTGATCCAAACCAATTGCAGGCATGGTTTGGGAGTAGGAATGGTGCAGGGATCAGACCCAAGAGGCTTTTGGCATGCAACCACTCTGTTCAGGATGGCAGGAGAATTTGTTAGCAAAGGCACAACTCTTCCACGCCAGCTCAGAGACTGGGTACATGCGGGGACACTTGCAATATCCAGGGCATCTGGACCCACAACAAATGAGGTGCTCTGCTGGGAACCCAGTTCAGGTTGTTGCCTTCTTCCTAAAATGATCTGGGGTTTTGGCAGGTCATTCAAGGTGTCACTACAAGGATTAAAGATGCCAAAGGAACAGCTTACAGTCCATAGACAGTCAATAAGTAAAAGAAGAACCTGAGTCAAACTGCCAAATAGTCCTGTGGAAAGACAAGGAGCAACCTCCCATGACCCACCAGGCATGGGTGTGCGTCTGATCGGCCATTCTGGAGCTCCACTACCCAAATCAGGGATAACGTGTGTCAGCAGCCCCAATGCAGAAGGCAATACCCACCTGAAAATCAGCCCCTCCAGGAATGCGGTTCCCTCATTTCCAAGTACAGCCCACAGACAAGGAGATGGCTTAGCAAGGTGTAGCCCACCTCCCTTTTCCCGCACACTCATCCTCCTGGCCCCAGTAGACCAACAAGTTATCCCTCCTCCTTGCTGCACTGTCACATTCGGAACCGCAAAAGGGTTTGCTGGAGAAGCGTGATACGACCCATTTTATCTGTGTCCTGCCAGATTGTTAGGCAACTCAGTGACTCTGAGAGTTGCAGTAAACTCTGCCCAGTCCCCTCCAAACCCCACGAAGTTTGGGGGCAGCTGCTCGCCCCCCTTAGCAGCCTGTGATGAGCTGCAAGCTCCGGCAGAGCCCTGCCACCGACTCCCCTTCTGCCAGGCACCCACCAGTCCGGGCAACTCTCTCTCCCAGAGCAGTTTAGCTCTTCCTAGGCATGGAAACAACCTCTTACAAGGGATTTCTATCAGACACCGCTTTTTTGCTAAAAGGAGCATAGTGTGTCAACCGGGGACAGAGGGCATTGGGGTACTGCCGCTGCAGCGAAGCAGCCCACCCTCATGATTTTGTGTGGCTTCATCTTCAACACACCAACTTCAGTTATTCACTGTCAGTGCCATTCACCTCCCATTTACCACACATGATTTTGACAGAGATCTTGGCTGTTATCTCTGGACATTTTCCTCTGGACAAATTTAGCCTTTCTATCACTAAGTTTTGTTAATGATGACAAACAACACGGTATACTGGCTGAAATGGATTTCTGTCATTACAGAAAACTTAGGACACAGGGATCTGCAAAATACGACCTCAATTTAAGTCCATCATTTTCTCCTCCAGAAATTGCTCAGCTGGAATAAATATCATTACCCAGACTAGACTGGCTGAGCGAGTGGATTGCAGCACACATACCTGGAGTGGAAGAAATGCAGCCAAAAATCCTACCTCTGTGACAGGAACTGTGAAAAATTGAACTAGTATTCCCAGAGGTCCAGTGAGGACCCTGAATAGTGGCTAGCTGAAAACTGACATTTTTTTTCTTTCAGTTCAAGAAGAAATTTCATGGTTGGCCTTAGAAATGGCACTGACAAAATATTTGATGAAATGGATTATTTTTCAGGATCAGGAGGAATCAGGTGCCACCCCACCCCCTAAAAACTAGTTCCATGTTAGCTTGAATATAAATATTTTCACAAGTTCATGCAATGGTGGTTGGGCAGCAGTGTGTAAAGACACAACCTCATTTTTTCCTGAGGATAAAGCTTTATATAGAGAGAGGGGGAGGGAGCGAACAACTTGGTCACAGGATAAATTGGGGTACAAAGAGGAAGGGAAAAAACCTCTCTCATAGATTTCTGATGAAGTTGTGCAAAAGGCACCACCAGCATTACGGGTGACAGCAAAGGCATAAGCCAACTAAGCCCAGCAGCTATGCAGGTATGCAATGAACAGCAAGGATTTAATATGGAAAAAAAAAAATAATTAAGCAATCTGTGGCAGGGATTCAGTGCTTAATTTGGAACATAATCATCGTGCAAGGCAGGTTGTGCAGAGGGTGAGAGGGAGTTGATGCCGGTATGTGCAGAGAGCATGGAGATGAGGGTGGAGTGTGCCTTCAAACACAGGTGGGAAACGAGACGAGTTCAGGAAATCAGTTGCCACGGGGGTCTCTGGCAAGAAAAAGTTTTGAAAGTGCTGAGATGAAAGGGTAGGTAACCCCTCCAGAGTGAGAAGGAGGTTGGCAGGGAAAAATGTCACAGGCTATTAGTCTCTGCAGAGCACAGAGAGAAAAAAGTCATTGGCATTTGTATTACAGGAAAGGGTCAATAGGAACAAGCTGAAAATGCAGTGTCTCCACGGCGTCCCTGATTTTCAATCATCAGTAGAGTTATGAAATTTTAGCTTCTACATTCTCCTTGTGAAGGTTTCAGTCTCTTCTGAAGACTGGGACAGAGAGGTCAAGGATGAAGTAGTCATTTTGTGAAAAAATGTTCTCTCAGTAATAACTGTTTTTACCTAGGCTTTTTAGATTGTTTGTCCAAGTTCATTCTGGTGGGTACTGGTTGACCTCAGCCTAAGAGCTTATGGGAGATCATCTGGCATGCAAGATAATGCACATCACTTTTGGCACTGGCATGTATAGGCTCCTTGGGTTTTGATCTGCTTTGCACGCATGGGTCATACTAATTGTGGAGAGATAATGACAGATTTCATGTATTTTTACATTTACTGCATTTACAAACTTGGTGCCACTTCCTATTTCTTGGTCGACAGAAAGTTTGCTCCCAGTCAGAGGGGAGGATTTGTTTGAAACATTGGGAGAAAGAGTCTGGGAAAAATAATTTTGTGGCATAACCTTCTCTTGGTATAGGCTGTAACTGTTTACAGCCATACACATCTGACTCAGACCATCATTTTTCTTCATGGACTTCAGCACAGGACTGTGTGAGTGAGAGAGAGATGTGCAGTTGGAGGGGTGGGAGCTTCCTTTTTTATTGTAATAAGCTCCTCTGGAGTGTCTCAGTAACTTGTACATAAATGTGATGTATTTCCTGGGAGACTGTCTTACGCACTGAAAATCATCTTCAGTTTGGTGAGGTCTTGCTAATTCTTCTCTGAGCAGATGTGGTGATGTCTGAAGGCCTGGCTGTACATCACCGCTTTAGGTACTTTTTGCAGAGTTGTGGGTTTTATGAAGCATGTAAATGGGCTTTTTGTAAGAAATAAGTTGCAAGATACCATTTTCATACATCACTTTCGTATAGGGATCTGCTAGAAAGCATTCCCTGGGAGGGTAGTAGTTGTTGGATCTGTCCTGGAAGAGTGAGAAACCAATTCTTTGTACCAGGGAATGTACAGCCTTTAATGTATGGTCTGTAAGCACAACATATAGGTGATGGACTGAGATGTCATGATGAATGCAGTCCAAAAGTACAGTAATCAGGGTCTGGACACTCAGTATTAAGTTTCTCAACACGAGACTTGGTTTTACAGCTGGTGCATGACTACACAATTTGACACGGTCCAGGTTGGGAAAAAAAGGACAAGAAACAATCCCAATTTTGGTCAGGTATTCCACAACATGGCAAACAGTACTTTGCCTCCTGTCTGTAACATCAGGGACTATCCCTGAGGATCTTCCAGTCCTCTTTCCTCTGGCACCTGTCCATCTGACTGTGTCAGAAGCCTGAAGATATTCTCTTGTGTTGGGATCCCAAAGGGATTATTGAAAGATCAGAGCTCATAGTTCATTCATATAATGGCAGGCTCACGTTGGCATCTATGGCTAAGAAACAGTCAAACTGGAACAAGCTGCTGCCATAATTTTCGTTTGCAAAACTCTGCAGTCATCTGTTGGTCTCAGAATCACTTATGGGCTTTCACTCTTTAAATTACTATATGGAGGATATTCTTTTCTGCCAATAATGCTGGCAGGAAGAAGGTACCAAACATCAGAGCATGATCTAGCAGGTGATAAAAGCAAGGAGAAATTGAAAACTTACAAATATTTTGCTATGGATGTTACACTCAAAGCCCTGTTGCAGGCAAAAGGGAACATGCAACACATATGGAGCTAATACACCGTTAGTATAATTAATGTTTTGACAGCCTAATAGCCCAAATTATCTAATAATTACAGAATAGCCTTGTTAATAGTATGGTCAAAATCACTGCGCGTAAACGTCATGACATATGCCCCTTTTCCCTGGTGTTGTGCTCACTCCCGCTGCGTCCCTCTGGGTGGGCAGCGCCTGCCTTCCCCAACGGAGGGGCTGTGACACGGCAGCAGTGTCCAGAGTCCTTTGCTGGGATGAGTCTGATGTCTGTGGTGGGGTTTCTTCCTCGTCCAACATAGGTTATTTTAGTACATTTTTTATCACACTCTGCTTCCTCATCATTGAATCACAGCTAAAATTTGCAAGCTGCAGGAACAGCACCACTTAACATAAAGGACTCCAGTCCCTTATGCACTGACTACCCGGATTTGTTATGTCTTTTATATGTATGATATTGCTGGAAGTATTATCATATACAGCATTCCCATCAGTTATGCAACAGTCACTTTGACCCCTGGACAACGGGAATCACAACGAAAACGAAAACCCGCCCAGGACACAGCAATCCCTGGGATCTCTTCTGTAGCCAAATCCTGCTATTTCAGCTCTTTTTAGGACTTCAGAAAGGGCACAAGAATAGACCCAGAACTAACATTTGGGGAAAATCTATCCTCAGCAAAGCAAATGAAACCTGAGAAGCTCATTAAAGGTTTGCAGATGCATTTTCAGACATAGACAACTCAACAGATGGATCGTGACATTTTCCTAAATCCTGGAAGTACTGCTTGCAAGAGTTGCTTTTGCATACCCAGGGCAAGTTTCTTTGACACACCCCATGGCAATATTTTAAAGACAAATAAATGAACAAGGTACAAGGCTTAAGACTGCATTTCTTGAAGGCACTGTGGTCTGTATCATCTCAGGCATCTTGAAGGAGGTGTTGGCTATACTTGGATGATGGTTTTATCTCCCAACCTGCTTAAGAACCAGAGTACTGTGACCAAGCATTTAGGGTACGCTTAAGTGTACGGAAGATCAAATCCTTAAAGATAAGGTTAGAATGCCGTGACCTGTATCTGTCATCAAGTGAGAAGATAAAACTCATTTGAGATTAACCAGCATAGTCTGAGTTTCATACCCTGTATGATGTAACAAGGCAGCCCGGAGGCTTCGCATCCTCCCTGTGGTCTCGGCCACCCCAGCTGAAGGTCAGTTCCAACTTGGTGCAACCTGGGGTGAGACCTGGGAGAAACCTTGTTGGTGGTCTGCCCTCCTCGGATCCAGAGCTGCGTTGATGCTATGTAGTAGGCATGCCTCCGCTCACTGGTCCTGATGTTGCCCCGCCGGCTTGAGTTCCTGCGTTGACCACGGACACGTCGTGTCACTGCAGACTTCTTCGACCATCACTGGGCTTTTGGGTGATTCAGGTTACCGTCACCGGACCTGCCCTGCTGTGCTTGCTCAGGTGCTGTGGGAAGGCATCACTTGCCGGTGAGGCCACTGCCCCTGCCTTGTGCACCCTTGGCTGCCAGCTCGCTTCCCTGTGCAGAGCAGCCCACTCTTGCAGTGGTAACAGACCGCTAACCAGATGGACATTTGAAGCTTTTAAGTACCGGTTTCTTGAAGCTCATCAACTGTTGGGCTCAGTTGTGCTGTGACTAAACAGCCGCAAGCTCTGCAATAAACAAACCTCAGTCCGACCTGCTGAAAACTTACATTTTAGCCTATGTCATTTACAACAGGCAACAGGTCCAGGACCATTGTTTTTCTCATAAAAAGGTACAGATTTAATGGATGGTGAGAGTGCCTCTGGCTCCACTTCTGGGAGGCAAGAAGTAACAGGGAATACGTGACTTCTCAGGGCCCTTTAGGGGCTGGGAAATCAGACACATTGCTCTGTAAGGAAGCAGTATGCTGGGAATCATGAGTCCCAGGTGAAGGATTTAAATAGGGGTCCGGGTTAGCAGGAGGGGTTGAAATGGGTAGACGGTGGGGGAAGGAGGCAAGAGCAAAAGTGGGGTCTTCAGGATGGGGGAAGAGGTAGAAACTTTTTGATTCTGAATAAAAGGTAATGAAGGATTTGCATGATCAGAGTAGGAGTAGTGATCTTGTTTAAAGTATGCATACATATCTATACATATGTATAGGAGAGGGGGAGGTGTTTGAGCACTGAAAATAAAGCCAGATTAACAGATCGGTCAGGATGTTTGGGTCAGTTTATTTGCCTGGGGCGGATGATAAAACAGCAGCAGTGAGCTGCCCTGCTGTGCTGTTGAACCAGGCAGATTTAATGACTGGAGTCTTCAGGCTCTCGGATCCATAGCGCCCTGAGACAAAGGCAGGCAGACAATGTTTCTTGGTGAGGAGATGGTTCAGAAATAGCACAGCTCTGCCTCAGTTCCTGCTCTTGGAAGCCTGCATGGCTAGAAATACAGCTTACTAAAAATGTTACGTGCTGTGGTAAGTGATGGGATGGTGTGGGAAGCACAGAATCTGTCCCACGGAGCAATACATCAGAGTGAACTGGGCATCCCAGCGCGCTGAAGAGAATAGATTTGTAGAAGGGATATTTAAGGGACTCTTAATATGTTTCATGAATCACGGAAAGGGGAATTTATATCTTTGGGGGGTCATGGCAGTTTAACAAGGTTTTGGCTGAGGTTCTAATGGCTTATCGTTGAAATGTAACTATTATAACATAACATTTAAAGGTCTTGGCCAGATGAAGCAGTTGAATTCGGAATTACTCCAGAACCATTGATCTGAAGCTAAAACCTGCTCTTCTGTGCCTTGGTATGAATCTGGAGTCGCTCTGCCAAATTCGGTGGGGTGAGCTGTTTTTACAGGATGCAACTGTACTTCTGTAGCAACTTTCCTGTATAAGCAAAGCTGCAGCCTGGTGAATTAACCACATCTTCTCATGACCTCCCCGGTTGCACAACATCCACTCCATCACCTTTCCTGCACTTTGCAAAGTTTTCCCATTATATGGAAATTGCTTTTGTGCCTTACAGGGAAAGCCTAGGGCCAGAGCCAGGTTCTTGGCCATGCAAATTTCAAATGAAGGATTCATGGGACCTCAGAGCAGCCTTTCCTTAAAGAGTTTTTTCTTACAAGAAGTATTGCCTCCCTAGGCTAAGCACTTCTTTTTTTTTTCCCCCAACAGAAAGGGAGGTTAGTTTCTGGTAACAGGAGTTCTTTCAGATGCGCAGGACTGCACCATAAAGACAGAGAGAAATATCTCTATATGTTTTTGTGCAAATTTTACTGCAGGTACACAGGGGTTTTTTTACATGCCTTTGCTTATGAAGCTACTCACACTGGAGATTCTAAAGGTAGGAATGATTATTACACCACCAATGTAGGCACCTGGTACTCTGAGATAGTGGGCGCCAGATATCCTTCTCCATCCAGGTCCAGCTTCCCCTTCCCTGTGGATGCTCAGCAGCCACTTCCAACTCCAAAAAGCAGGGCAGTGTGATCCCCTTTCTTGGCAATATGCACCTTTTCTCCTACAGCAGCTCCCATCAACCTCTCTGAAGCCTTTCTCCTCTGGTTTCCACACTGAGATCATCCTGAACACCAACACCATGATCAGCATTTCTTCTGGGAGTTATTGCATTGGATAATAGGATCCTTATGGATTTCCTTAATTTAGTAGGTGTACTACAGCCTTGGATTATTTTTCATTACTTATCAGTTGGCCAAGTCTCAGGTGTTTCTGCACATTTATCAGAGTACTCTGGAGCGAGCATAGTTGCACTGGCTGCTGCTAAAAGGTGTAGTAGTAAATAAACCAGATTCTTAAGTGCTGATAGAGAGAAATAGCGATTTTGTAGGGCATGATTAGATCTCCAGAACAACTCATATGAATGGCTCCAGCAGTGTCCCTATCTCCTTATAGGAGCCTAAATGATGAGCTCAGATGAAGACTTCTATACTGTAGACATCTGACGTTATTCCTACCCAGTGTTTACCTTTCGTTTTTAGAAACTGATCTGAGCAACAGCACTGAGGAAGATGTTGTCTGCGTGCCTGATGCTGAAGAAGGCTGGTGTGGGCAAGGGCAGAGCCCCAGCATGGGTCAGTCGGGGAATTGCTCACGGCTTGGGGCCGGGTGAAGAAAGGGGGTGACTGGCAACAGGAGACCATCCTACGGGGACCAGCACTGCATCCAGACACAAAGAGGAGGAAAATAAATCAGGCAGGACTCAGGAATCTGCTGGGCATGACCGATGAGCACTTCTCTTAGCTTCTCTAATAGAAGATTCTTTTTGCTTTCTTGGCTTTTTTGGTGGTGGTGTTTTTTTTCTTTTTTAAATAAAAGATATCTCTCTCTCTGTCTCTGGGCCAAGACAACCTAATCAAATCCTGGAGCGGTGCACAGAGGGAATTGTTGTGGGTTCAGTGTACGGGAAAATGAAACCCTGTACCCCTGATGGAGCAGCACGGTATGGCTGACAGCTAACAAGAAATTAATTTGGAATGCTTTTACTGCTTATTTGCTTGCTTGCCATCCTTACTATTGCTGCAGTTTCCTGTTGGTTTAATTTTTCATATTCTTCCAGCTCATTATATAATTTATATGATGTTTGTCTTTTCTTTCCACAAGACCAAAGTCCTGGATTCACATTTGTAGCTTCTATCAAGGCAGAAAAAGAAAGAAGGAAGGAGGAAGCCCCCAAAAGTACGCATTTTGGGATTTGCTTGTTGGGGAAAAAAACTTAAATTGTAACCCTAGTATATCTTAAAGGTCCAGAAAATTGCAGGCAAGGAAAATGAAACTTAAAAGTGTTATTAAAAAAAATAAATCTTGACATGAATCTGGGATTCTTCTCTCTGAATTCTAGACGTTGACAACACTTGAGCAGTCTCTTCAGGAAAAATACTATATTCTTTTATCTCTGCCAAGTGTTGTTATCAATAAATCCAGGAAACACGAGCACTAGTGGATGCTGTAACTGAGCATGTGCAAAGTGTCCCAGGAAAGCCTTTTGTTAGGATCTTGCTAGGAAAATAGTCATGGAAAGTCTGTGAAAGGCAATCCCATGCTAGCAGAATTACCAGTGACTCACAGCTGGCATATCACAGTTTAAAAGCACTCACCTGCAGCAACAAAAAGCCACGGCAGCATCCCACCACGCCTCGCACCGAGTCCACGCAGTCGGGAAGAGGCAGCAGGGAGCACAGCCCCGCACCCAGCACCGAGGGCAGCAATGGGCACGGGCGGCTCCTGCTCCCTCTCTAAGCCCACGGTTTGTACGGCATTGGGGTCACTCAGCTGAAGCTAAACTTTTGCAGAGATAAGAAGAAGAAAGAAAACTGATTTATTTTCCCTCCTCTTGCAAAGTATTGCAGCCGTGTGTCCCATCAGCAGCAGGATGTCGTGTGCTTAGATGTGGGATGGTATTTCCAGGTGAACACTTCAAAGGAGAGTACTTCTGAGTACATGTGCCCAAAGAGGGTAAAACCAGCAAAAACTGGGGTTATTCAATTAAGAACACCAACAGCCTGGCCTGTATCAGAAACAGTGTGGCCAGCAGGACCAGGGCAGCGATCATCCCTTTGTACTCCGCGCTGGTGAGGCCGCACCTCGAGTGCTGTGTCCAGTTTTGGGCCCCTCACTACAAGAAGTACATTGAGCTGCTGGAGCGAGTCCAGAGAAGAGCGACAAAGCTGGTGAAGGGTCTGGAGCACAAGTCTGATGGGGAGCGGCTGAGGGAGCTGGGGGTGTTTGGTCTGGAGAAGAGGAGGCTGAGGGGAGACCTGATCGCTCTCTAAAATGACCTGAAAGGAGGGGGTAGCGAGGGGGGGGTTGGTCTCTTCTCCCTGGTAACGAGCGATAGGACAAGAGGAAACAGTCTCAAGTTGTGCCAGGGGAGGTTCAGGTTGGATATTAGGAGGAATTTCTTCACTGTAAGAGTCGTTAGGCATTGGAACGGGCTCCCCAGGGAGGTGGTGGAGTCACCATCCCTGGAGGTGTTCAAAAAACGTTTAGATGTGGCGCTTCGAGACATGGTTTAGTGGCTTTAGCGGGCATGGTGGTGTTGGGTAGAAGGTTGGACTTGATGATCTTTGAGGTCTCTTCCAACCATAATCATTCTATGATTCTATGATCTACTGATCTCTATGAGCCAAGCAAACCGCTTGCCCAATTTTAACACAAAATACCCACTTGGTTTGAGTAAAGGAGAAATCCCACGTGTCCCAGGTATCAAAGCAAAACAGGTTGGGGCAAGGGGTTAGTGCAAAGAGAACTTGTGGGTGCATCTGTGCAGGGCTGGGAAAGGAGACGTGGACAGGCAGAGAGACGTAAGTGTGTACCGGGGGTGCGTGCCAGGAGCCAGGTAACACATCTGCAATGGAAAAACGCACTTGTGGGCACACAGCCCCTCTCACTCTCAGGTATACTTCCCCTGTAGAAGCAGCAGGTTCACCCTGTCTGTCTGCTTTGGATTCATCTCCCTATACTGGATAAAACCACAAGTTCTTCCCTTGATCGGTAAAACACTGTCAGCTAACACTGCACTTTTTCCTTTCCACTCAGTTTAGTAAAGCCTGAAATGAGTACCAAGTAGCAAAGGCTAAACCTCTCCAGATGTGGTGAATTCCCCCATGCTAACAGACGCTGCCGGGGCACAGACCTCCCTGCCCTCGCAAACAAACCACAGAGACCTTCCCTGCGCGCGTCGCGGCGTGGGGAAAGGACACCCATCTCATTAAACACAGTCAATCTTCCCGGCGCCCTTTCCTTTCAACCACCTCAGCTCTTCTGAAACGTATCGATCAGAACTGCTGAGCTCTGGATAAAGGTCAGGTTACCGGGCTTGTCTGCTTTGATCTGACGGCTTTTTTGGAGTAGGTACCGCAGCTGCCCTTTCTGTACTCGCAGCAGAGTGGGTTGCACGTACCCCCTGGTTCAGGACTCCTCACCATAAAGCATCTGTGTCCCTGCCCAGCAGTTCACGGTCACCTCTGCTCTTCCTCGTGGGTTTGGAGGGATGCACCACGGCCGGTACATCCAGGGATTTCATCCGTCGGTCTCGGCCACGTACTTCACACCGGGAGGTGAGGAGCAGGTGCTGCATGCGATATGGGAGAACGGTGAGAAAACGGGTTTGTGTCTTGTCCTCGCCACCCCGGGTGCAGGGGGACAGGGAACCCCCCCCCCCCGG
>NW_009633832.1:84804-91060 GCF_000690535.1 Cariama cristata
CAACACGTCTGCTCTGCAGGGGTTATCACCCCGTGTTTCACAGATGCAGGGTGAAAATCCCTGCTGGCTTATCAAACCCAGTTCTCCCTTATGGGAGCCAAAAGATGCTTCTATCAAAAAAACACCTGAAAACCAAGTAGGTTTCTTACCTTTGCCTCTTTTATTAGAAGGTTATTTGCATTTCTAGCACTTAGAAGGTTTCCCATGACAAAATCAGGCTGGATGGCATGGTCCCAAGCAATGCAGATTCCAGGCCTTTTCCTATGCAGGAGGCTACCAGCCTCACAAATCTCAACACCAAAAGCTTTCTCTAGTATTTACCTGTATGGTTTTTTTCTTAATATTAGATGGTTCCTATTTAGTCCCCTGCCTCCACTATATTTACTGGTCTTCCTATTTGGAGTAGGGCTGTTCCTCCAAGCATTTTTGCCAATGTTCATTAAATAGATCTGAATATGCATAAAGGAAAAAGGCTTGTCTCCAGGAGTATTTTGAGTCACAAAACACATTGCAAAAAGTCACTTTTTTTTTTCCCCTGGCTTGGGAGAATAGTCCACTGGCCTGGTCTTTATCTGGGAATTCATTTCCTTGCTTTGCCACGGAATATCCGTGTCCCTTTGGGCAAACCTTTGTGCCTCAAGCCCCTGATTTAGCACTTGCCACTCTCGTAGTGCTCCTCTCACTTCTACTGTAAAGTGCAGACAGGAGGCATTGACACTTAGGAAGGTACTAAAAATAATCAGCTAATTACCTACCTATCATGTAAAAAGGGACACGCGTGTAGCAAAAATGTATTGCAAGGAGCAGAAGTGAAACCAGAGAAGTGCAAGGAGCCTGGACTCTAGGAATGCTCAATCCAGCAAGCGACAACTGCAAATCAGCCAGCGTGGCCCAGAGGCAACGCCAGCAGCAACCAGAGGTGCCCTGCCAAAACACAGCCCCCTTTGCACCCTTTCAGCCCATCCCTTTTGACAGGACTGCGATAACCGAATAAAGGCCTTCTCTTTCTCCAAAGATCTTTGCAAATGATCATTCCTGGGGCATTTAACGCTAAAGCTTTACCAAAAATCACATCCTGGGGTCACCTTGTTCCCAAAAACTTTTCTGTGAAATTGCCCATCAGAGGAGCCACCTGCATAACCCCACTCCCAGTGCCCCTTCAATGCAGAGAGCAGTTTTGTTTCTTTTCCCCTTGCAGAGGGACCCATGGGAGGGGGCAATTGCCTGAGGACGGTGCTCAGCTCCCCTCGCTCTTAGCAAAGGAGATAAACCTGTGCACAGGCAACAGCTCGCCCCCTCCGCAGGGGTCACAAGCACTTGGTCTCTAGCATCGATTTTCATCTCCATGTTGTGCTTTCTCCCAGAAAAAAACTTTGTGTGCATGTGGGTGAAATCTTCTGGGTTTTTGTTTTTGGTTGTTTTTTTTTCCCCTCTGTACAGTGAAAGCCGGTAGGGAATAAAAGCCCTTTGTATACGGAAACTTCACACTATGCTCTAAGGGGATCCTCTGGGATAAAAGGTAGTAGAGAAATGTAAATGTATTCTTTGGATGAGCCCTCTGGATTAGCATGTGAATTTTCAATTGCATTTCCCTGGCACAGCTCTGAGCTGCGAGGCTCTCTGATTACACTAACTCACATGTAATCTCTCCGACAGACTCTGCACAAGGGTGGGAGATCCCACCTGGGCCAGGCTGCCCCCAGCTCCTGTTCACCTGCCCTTGAGCAGCGACCTCCGCAGCGGTTACGTTGGACCTCCGCAGCGGTTACGTTGCGTGGGCAAGGCGAGGGGGGGTTGCAACGGGGAGTGCGTGGCTTTTGCATACTGCCCTCCGACTATTTTGGGAAAAAAAAGGGACGTTTTTTTTGTTCGTTCTCAAATGTAATACAAGCTGAAGTTTAAGCAAATAAACAAAGCTGCCTATTATGTAATCTGCTTTTTCTCAGCGTCTGCGTTTCGGGATGCAAATTTCAGGAAGGCTTTGATTACAGAAACTGGGGCACTCGCAACCTTGACAACAATTTCAGACGTGAGCCGAATACAATGCACACCAATGCGAGTAGATACTGGATCCCAGGGGTCTCCTCGCCAGTCTCTCTGGGCTCTCAAACTCCTAGGGTTATTTCTGGGTACAAGACCTGCTGGAAATGGATGCCTGAGTGATGTTATACACTTATATTTTAATGAACAGAAGAGTTTAAACCAAACCTCCTGTTCTGCCTCCACAGAAGGTACCCAGCGCAACTACCCCATCTGAACTTCCACCCTCAGTGGGATTAATCCAGGGAAAACATTCATTAAAATGATCTTGTAGCCCTGCCCATAAAATGCAAGTATACAGCTCTCCCATCCTCTACCTGACCCAGCGACACTGGAGTTAGCTTGGGCGAGCTTTCAGGAGAGTCCTGCTGAGGGCAGGGTCCCATCTTGTCCTATTTTGTGTTTTCTACCTCTGCTCCAGAAGTTGGAATCAGCTTGCAAAGTAATTTTACTTACTTTTTACCAGCACCCTTTTCCACTTTCCCCTGTAACTGTATAATTAACACACTTCACCCATCACATTTATAGCCACCATCCATCGTTGTTTAAGTTGAGCATGGCCTTACACATAAGCATTGCAATTGCTGCTCGAGGGGAAATGTATGTCCAA
Organism: Cariama cristata; assembly: GCF_000690535.1. Lineage (NCBI taxonomy): Eukaryota > Metazoa > Chordata > Aves > Cariamiformes > Cariamidae > Cariama > Cariama cristata. The sequence goes on from NW_009633832.1 coordinate 87,455, forward strand.
TTGTGAGAAGTGACTACAGGCAAACCCAGATTACGTGGGCTACGTCGTTATCCCTGGACATAAGTGTACCCCATTTCCTAAACTAGGCGAGCTGAGTTGACCCCCGGAAATGTCTATCTCTATTCCAGAGATAAGTCCAATTTCTATATGCTAAAATGAATCTGTGTACAGGACACTTAAATGACCTTAAATCTTCCCTGTTGTGATATCAAGCCATGCATCTAGAGCTATGAGACTAACCTATTTCAGTGCCTGTGATACCAAAGGAAAGGAAATAAACTACTTTTTATCCTGTGGTGCCCAATCAAGGCAGAAAATCCCTCCCAGGCTGTTTAGAAACCAGTTCATTCTGATACCTTTCCTCGCAAAACACTGTACTTGGTGCAGCCACAAACACCTTTGTTTCATCTTTTCTTCTTAGTTTGATTATTCCCATTCTGCTCCAAAATCAGATGTGAGACTTCCAATATGGCTTCATCCAATGAACCTCACTGATTAGCAGTCATTAAGAATGACCTCCCTGCCCTATTTTCTCATCGTGAATACCTTTCCCAAATGCAAGGGTGTGTGTTGCCAACTGTCCTTGCAAAGCACATGTGTTCCCGCAGCTCCAGCTTTCCTCCTTGGAGGAATCGAAGCCTGTCCAAACCCCCCCAGATCACTGTGAGCGTCGCTGATCCACAGGAGCTTACAGACCCAGGCGCTGCCTTTCCTGCAGCCTTCACTCTTCTCTTTTACGGCGCCTCCGTTTTGTTCTCATACCTTCTGGACTCCTTTCCCACGTTCTGTCATTTCAGCTGGCACCTGCTTGAAGTTTCGCTGCTGCTTTGTCACCGCATCTCTTTCGCTTGCCCACCTTGGATCCCAGCATCTCCTTTTCAGCCACGCGTTTGCAGCACAAAATACCCCAGCTAGCTCTGCTGGGAAGCCTGTCAAGGGCTCTTGATTTCAACTCTGCTTTTGAGAGACCACAAGCTGTCTTCCTATCAGGGAGATACACATTTCTCCTGCAGACTCCCTGTTATCCCCCTCTCAGTGAATCAGAGAGGAACACTACAGCTCTTTTATATTCATGCCCTAATTTATTTTGCAAGAGCTTTCCTGTGTAGCAAATTTTGCATCTCCCTCACCCGTAAGACATCTTTGTTCCTCTCACCCAACATCAGAAATATGTAGAGCCAAGCATGAAAAGGATGTTCGCTTGATTGTTTATTGACACATTCCCCTTGGTATTCACAGCTTCTGGGGTAAGTTGTCTTCTTCACAACAACCTGAAAGCAAGGAGGCTGTTGTGGGCCTTAGGGCCCCCTGTATTTGTCAGCATTTTTCATTTTCCTTTATCGAGGCCCTCCAAGAGCGGAGGCTGCAGCCGGGCTGTGCCCGTTCCTCTTCCCCAGCCACGGGAGCGATGGCTGCGGGGAAAGCCCCAGCACACCCCACCGCCTTGGCGATGCTCCCCCTTCCCAGGCTCCTACCCCGGTCCAGGAGGTGGATGGGGACGGAGGTGGCTGATGGGGACCGTTCCTTGGAAGGAGGAGAAACCCTGGGAAATGTGACACAGCACTGGGGGACCAGTGGGTCCAGGAGCTGCTGCATGCACAGAGACTTGCTAAAAATGGTGAGTAGAGTCAAACTAAAAGGAGAAAAGGAAAATCCCAAGGAGCTGAAGGAGGGAGGGGTGAGGAAGCCAGTCCAGGCATACTAATGGGCTTTACCAGAGGGAGAGGAGTAGCAGCTGTCAAGAAATGGGAGGACTGGACAAGAAAAGAAAGGACAAAGAGGTGTACGTTCACAGATGCTCTGTGTGCACGGGGGATGAGGCTGACCTGGGGCCAGGGGCAGGAGAGGCCACACACGAAGGGTGAAGCACCGCTCCACATGTGCTCCGGGAGGAGGTGGTAGAAGACCTGTGAGATATTCCTCAGGGCCACGCTGCAGCACACCAGCGATGCAAACAGTGGCTCTCCCACCCCTCCATTTCCACAGACAGTAGCCTTGGCCCCACACAGGTGCTCTGGGAAGGCAGCAGCCTCCTCTCCACTGTCCCTTGCAGCTGATCAGAGGCTCTGCTTGGGGCTCAAAGGAGCAATGTCCTGCAGCTCACAGTCCCTGTTCCCAGGGGAAGCAAAGGTGCATAAGATGCAGAGTCCTCTCCCATCTGCTCAAGCTATTTGAAGAACTTGCCTGAGTCCCAGATATGTGATACCACCTATAAGCGAGATGTAAAAAATGTTGATTAAATTAAAGGTCAGAAATTTAGAATAAACAGAGGTGAATACTTCATGGCAGCCTGGATTGTGGCTATTTAACAATGATTTATTTGATATGAGAACAATTCTAACATTAGTATTACAAAAGAAGAACCCTGTAAATCCCTGAGCTTGAGTGCCAAAGCCTTCAGGAGAAAACCTATGGAAGGGCAGTATCCTTTGACGGCCTATTGCCATCTCATTCGATTCACCAACCCAAACCAAATGACAGCCTCTGGGCTCCCACTCCATCACCCACCCAGCTCACAAGGGCAGCTCCACTTTCAGAGATGATGATGGTGGTGGAGGTGCCTCTGGTCATTCCATCTCCAAGCTAAGGAGAACTGAAAATTCCTCCAGTACTCCTCGGGCTCTGAGACTATTATAAAGTGACCATGAGAGGAGACTTAATTAAAAGTGCACACACTGTGAGCAGCCTTACAGTCTTGTTACTTTGCTATTCTCTGTCTTCTTTGTTGTTCTGGCACCGGTCTGCTGCCGTGCATCTTTATTTAAAATGGAAGTGTTTGGAAAAAGGCTGTTTTTTTCAACATCTGTTGAGTCCTCAACATGTTTTCCTGTGCTGTAAAGTGAATAACCATAATAATGGAAAGGACTCCCTGTTACAAAGTATGTGAGTAATAAAAGCTTCATGCTGCTTGAATAAATCACTAGGAAGCTGTAATACGGATCTATGACATGCATGGTTTTGATTATTACAAAACGCCACCACACTGTGACGCATAAGAAGTATGTGCATGGAAGGCAGATCAGAGAGGAGCTTCCATCCCCATGCTCGCTCGCAGAAGGAGAAGCAGAGACAAGACTGGTAGCTGACTGCCATCTCTGGGACACGGGGCACACTGAGATGGTGACAGGGTGTGAAGAATGCTCAGAAGATCCTGGGTGGACTCATGCCTGCTACATTCACGGACTTAAGAGCAAGACAGTGTGTCTGAACCAGTTGCCTGAGGCTCAATTCAAAGTCCGTGGAAGAAAACAGGCTCCTCTAGGCAGGATTTTGGCTGAGAAGGGGATAAATCTCCTTCTGCTTTTGTGTACAGGAAACCAAATGACTTTTGTGGGTGGAGCTATCTAACTTTGGTGCCCAAATGGGGGCAAAAGCATTCCCCCATGTGAGCCCATGCAGACATTGCAAAGCCATCAGGCTTTCGGTCACCCTCACAGAGCCCACTGGGGAGTTCCCATTTATCACCAGCCCCCTCGGTCCTTGACTAACGGGACCGAGGATGGGTTGTTTCCCTCATTAGACATGCCTCTGTGCCTGGCTGGATGTATCACCGTTCACACCGCTCTGCTGGTTTCAGAATCAGCTGCCATGAATCAGGAGAGCAGG
>NW_009633832.1:91091-112632 GCF_000690535.1 Cariama cristata
TCACTGCCGCCTCCGAGGGGAGCTTGCTTACCTGCCAGTACTCAGTGTATTCTCATGTGCCCATTGTTATGATTTAGTTAAAGAGTAGGGATCTCCAGTTCTTCCAGAGTTCTCCATCCAGTATACTTGATGCACGTGGGAACACAGAACACACTATTTTAGGAGCAAAACTGTGTAATGTTTCCTGTAAAAAAAGAGCAAGATGTGATTGTCTCTTACTTCAGAATAAGGGAAAATACCACCAAAAGAGTCTGGAACCCAGGCATTTTGGTTATAAATGTGGATGTGTCCGTGCACAAGCATGTGTGTCTTGCTATATTGAACCAGACACAAGATGGCAACCGGTGCACCTTCAGCCCAGCCGAAGACGTTCAGCTGCAGCGTCGAGTCAAGGAATGACACCAAGACCGCAGCTGCACAGGCTGCGGACACACGGGGAAAGAGAGCCCAACTGCTCAGCCTGTCCTGTTCCTTGGGGCTGCTCCCAGCTTTCCGTGGATGGTTACCTACAATCTGGAGATTAGGTATGGTCCTACAGTTTTCTTTCCTGCTAACAGTAATCCCCACTGTAGCAAGCTTAAAAAAAAATGTAGATGAAGGAAAAGAGCGATTAACAGAGACCATTCGGAGGGCTCGGCTGCTGACTGAATTGGACTCTTTTCAGAAGTACTTAATGCACAGATTCAGTATTTGAAATATGGAGTCCGTTCATATACTTAGCAAGCAGCGGGACATGAATGTGGGCACCAGCGTCTAGCGAGACCAACTTTAAGAAATGAGAGGAAAATGATGCCGCACCTAGAAGGACCACACACGCTGCACAGACAGACTCGGAGCACAAACACAGGATTTGCAGACAGAAGACCTTGCTGAAGCGTGTTGATAATAGAAACAAGAAAAGAGTGTGATAAGGAGAAGCTGAGAAGGGATAAAAATGAGACAGCAAAAGTAAGGCTTTTGTTGTTTTGTCAAGGAACAAAAACTGGAGGAAGTGAGAAAACTCAGTGAGGAATAATAGCAAAGCGACCAGACAAGCTAATAAATATGTCTGATGAACAATGTAGTTCCAGCCAGGAGGAGACAAGAGATGGATACCATTTTCAATTCAAAACAAAAAAGCAGAAATAGGGGAATAAATAGTTATGTTGGAATGCAAAACTCTGGCATCACTTCTAACATTGGAAATGGAAAAGTTTCCCTATTTAAAGACAAGATAATTGTCCGGCACATAATTTCACCTTTAACATAAAAGTGGTTTGGAGAAGCAAATCTAACCGCAGGTAAATATGCCTGATTGCACAGACAGCTGAACTGCCCTAGGAAACAAATCAGACTATGGCAAGAGAGGAGTGGTTTGCCTGGGTGTCCTCCAGTGCAGGATGGTGACAAAGGCACAGACTGTCACAGCACAGGAGACGGCCACAGACAAACTCCCTCTGCAGACATCCGAGGCTGCAGTAGATATTGCAAAAAGGATCACAAAAGGAAGAAAAATGCCCATCCTATTTGATGCCACGTAGTTTCCAGATGACATAGCCACACTGGCAGCAGTACGGGCATCTGGGTTTCTGTTGGAAGAGATTTTCTGAGTTCAGCAGACCCAGAGATAGTCTTCAGAAAGCATCTGCCAACCATGCATTTCTCTGCTTTGCTATTAGACTGATGACTAGTCCCTTACCCACTTGGCTGCAGAACCAGCTGGGATACAATTCCCATAACACCGGCAGATGGGAGAAAAAATAATTATTTCAAGTGCATTCCTAAAAACTGAATCTGTGCGTAAAGTAATTTTTCAACAAAGATGCCACAACACATGATGTGCTGTTGCCCAAGAGGACTTTGAACAAGGGAAAACCCAACCTTGAGCAGAAAAGTATTGGTGGCAAGTGCTCGCAGGGCAACACTGGGACACAGAAACGTTACAGAGAAGGGACCTGGCAGCATGCAAACCAAATGTAAGGCAGTATTCTGTAGATGGGTGCCCAGCAGAGAAGGTAGGAACAGACCCTGATGCAGCCTGTGAGACAGCTGAAACATGTTGCCCCATGAGCACCGGTGGAGGAGGAACTGGCGGGTCTTCAGCTAGAGTCCTCATTGCTCCTGTGGAAATGGCAGAGTGAGCAGCAGCCAAGCTGCAGTGAGGAAATGTCAGGTGAACTGGGGAGCTGATCGACTGGAAACTGCTGAACAAAGAAAGATGCTCTTCATCTCCAGTGCCTCGGCACCTAAGCCCTGTCTCATAGGGCTCTGCTTCCAAGAAAAAAATTCAAAGTGGCCTAGGAGTAATCTTGTTAAGCATGATCTAGGATTGTATTTTCTTCTTTTTTTTTATTTTTTTGTCCTATGTCTCAACTTCATTTCACCTCAAGTGTCTATAAATTAGATGTCCGAGTCTGATTTCATCACCCTCGGGCCCCTTCAGCAGGGAGAGACGGACACCTCCGCAAGGTAATTGAGGCGACCCACCCTTTGCCCCTGGCTGGAGGAGACCACCTCTCTACTGTCTGCAAAGGAGGAAGAAGGGCAGAGTGGAGCAAGCTAGAGATGGTGCCTCCAAGGCCTGGCCTTCGTGAAAGACAGGATTGTTGTTTCTTGGCAGCAGTGGGTCCATCTGCTGACAAAGAGGATTGCCCTTTGCCCGCTGCACCCAGCTGTACCAAACTCTGGGGCTGCACAGGCCATGAAGCACAGCGCTTGCTGGAATAGCACCGTTGCTGGAATGTACCGATCATCCAGATGAAGATGCAAACTCTGGGTGAAAAATTGTGGTGCATCAGCCCAAAGGTCTTGCCTTGAAAATCAGGACTTGCAGTCACGTCCGTATCAACCTGGCCATTGGGCCTGTGGTCAAGGAAAGAAAGATTTCAAAGTTATACGTTTGAAAACAGCAAGACATTAGAAACTGCAAGACTTTTGAGCTATTAGGCTGCCAGGCAAGTCAGAGAGATAGCCCCTAAGATTTATTAATGTTATCTGCTACGCAACTCCTGATACAGCTTCAGAACTTGTGGGAAGTCTTATTTATCAACCACAGAGAAAGGACAAATGTAAGAACAGGCCATGACAGATAATAATTCAATGTGCTGGGTGAACCTACAGCGACTGGCATTTTTCATTTCACTTCTCTGTTTGCAAAGAACTTGGCACTGGTGTTGTTTTCATTTAATTTCTCTGTTTGTAAGAGATTTGGCCATTCATTTTGGCTGGAGATCTGATAAGCAAAGCTAAGGAAACACAAGGCACATGTTGTTCTTGAGTGGAGCAGAATCAGGGAAGCTGAAAAGAAAATAGGTTTTTATTAACAACTCAAATATTGACTGGATGTTACAAGGAGGGAGGGAGGAAGAACTTGCTCCAGAAGTAACCTCAGAAGAATCCCAGGCTATTGCTGGAAGGTCTTTACCTTCTGGCTTCTAGCCTTGATAAACATAGCGTTACACTGGAAAATGGAGTCTTGCATTCTGCAAATGTCAGTGATCAGGGTGGGGAGATGCACGGGCACATACGATGTGGGTATATATCAACAGCAGCCATCATGTGTGGAGTCGCAAGGACTGCTCAGGTGTAGTTAGATGGGGACAGACCAGTGCAGCACCAGTTCAGAGGCACGTAAGAGCAGACGTGAGAATGGTGTGGCATGGCTGTGCCGAAGGGACTTTAGTGTGGGTGGAGGAGCAGTCCCATGCGGTGTGCAGGAGTAAGGGGATGGCCGTGCCAGCACGCCATGGAGCTGGAGGGTGCCAGGCTGCAGCAAGCGCATGGCTACAGGCATCGAGGTGTAAAGGCTGGGGGAGTCCACAGGGACAATCCTGGGGCTGGACTCTCTTGTTTCCCTCTTCCATCTTTCAGTTAAAGAAAGACACAGGAAAGGAAATTCTTGTTCTGAGCCAGCCAGAAACAACCCTGCACTTCCTCATCAACTCTTCCTTCTTTTGAAAGTGATAGAAAACTAGGGCAGAGAAGATGCAGCCCATTAAACATTGCCAGATTCAGTTCTGGGCTGATGTCTGACACAGTTTTCACCAGAAATACCCAGCCTCTTGGCTTAGACCTCCAGGGGCAGTAGCTGGTGATTGACAGAGTAGGGAATAAGGATGGGATATTCTGATGTGGTGACTGATGTAAAGTGAAGAGCCCTGCAGACAGGAATTGGCAGGCTCTGAGAGGTACAGACAGGGAAAGCACAGGTACCTTGCATGGCAGCAGTCACAGCAGGATAAAATATGGGCCATTTGGGTTAGCTCATTCCCAGCAGATCTACTTAATGTCTCCTACAAAAAATTTAGAAGCTGCTCCTCTTTTGGGAAGCAGAAAATATGATCTGCTGGTCAACACTTCAGATATGGTCTGTCAAAAGCACTTTTCTGCCCCACATTTCCACTGGTGTGTGAGATGGCAATACGGTGGAGCAGCCCCTCCAGAGACCTCAATGGGGAGGGATTCCCCAGTGAGGAGGCTTTTCTGGGGTGCAGAAGGTGAAGGAAAGTCCTGAAACACGTCCAGATTACACATATTGTTTTTTCTTACATAGGGAAAGTCTCTGCTTCATCTTTCACTATCAAAGACAACCCCTAATAAAGGAGTGAGGGAGTTCAGAAATAAACGCGGGTTTCATTGGAACAGAAACTGGAAAAGGCATCTTCTCACAGTGGAGACAAAATGAGGCAGAGTAAGAGTAAAAAGTGGCTGTAAATAGATTTGTCTCCTGCCACTGTGCCCTTTCAGGCTTGCCTCCAGCACCTTTTTCCAGGTGTCCACACCAGCTTTGGGCAGACTGGTAGGACCCTACGAAGAGCTGCTGCTTCTACCACTTTGGAGGGTGGTCACTGCCTGTGCAGCCCACTCCCCCGTCCCCAGCTGTCCTGGGGTCCCTGCTGCTCCCCTGGGGAGCTCAGGCCCTCCCCGCATCCCCCTGCCCCATCGTGCCCTCGGCAGGTCTGGTGGCTACCAGTGCAGAACTGCCATCTCCTCCTTCCCCAGGTCCTGCTTGATCCCCACTTCCAAAGCAGCACATCCTAGCAGGGAGGGGAGTTTGGTTCTTGTATGAAAGCTCTGCTTATCTTCTTGTCGTCTGCCTTTGCTCCCCTCCGTGAAGCCCTGCCTGTAGCTCCAGCTGATAACCACCACTGAGTCCCAACACAGCCTACATCTGTGTCAAACTGTTTCGTTACCTCTGGCCAGGTCTTCGGGTCAAGGCTCACAACGCAGGCCCCTGAAAATGCTCCCAGCCCTTGTTCCTGTCAGCGAGGTCCTGGCAAAAGGATAGAAGCTGAAAAAGGAAAATCAAAAAGCACAAAGATTACTATGAAAACAGCCCCAATTTGCTCAATTTTGCTGGATTGAATTTATTGACATATTAGTTTTCATCAGAAATGTGTTTTCTGTACATGTTATTTAACATATTGGTTTAACTGCTTGAAAAACCAAGGGATCTTTAGTCTGCTCCACTCTGTCTCAACCTCACAGAAAATAAGTTCTTAAAAGTAGAAGAAAGGAAAAGCAAATGGAAGAAAACGAACCATACTCCTGCTTTTGCTATCGGTTGCAAAGCTATTTCCCACTGGAAAATGTGTAAAAAGAATATTCTGCTAGAACTATAGCAAAATAAGAAGTTATTTTTGGCTGGGATTCTAGGGATAGGTATGGGTTAAGGTGGTCAACTCTTTTTCTAAAACCTTTTTTTTGAAATTCCTTGCAACTTACCTGTTTTGTCTTACATAAAAATGTTGTTCAACCTTTTCTCAGGCTGAATACTTTGCTTTCTCATGGCTAAAAAAATAAAAATTACACCTTTCCTTTGAGCATCTCTACAACCCTTCTGATTTTCAGCCAAACCTAGTCATTTGCAAAGGTGTTATTCTGGTATCTAGCAGACACGCTGCAGAATCCATGGGCAAGTACACTCCCTTTTTGGTCAAGTTAAAGCCTGTTGATAGGAATAAAGCTCTCTGGAAACTGCAGAAAGTAGTCAGGACACGTTTCATGAAAAGTTCTCTGCTAGAGGAGCCTTGCAACTTGGTGTAGCAGAGTGATGCCTGTGATTATTTGCCAGGACACATTTGAATGTACTACGTTTTGGTTAATTGGGTAGACAATAAAGCCTTGGAATGTGTTAACTTCTAGGACTGGATGTGATTCAACTCTGTGATGAGGACATTTTGCTAAGATATGTCTGGGGTTGGCTATCCTGACATCACAGATTCTGCTGAAGTACAGATTTTAATGATGTTTTGAATGTGGTAGTGATGCCAGTATGCATTAATTCATGATGGACTACAGAAATATGGTACTCCAAATGTATTGCATGATTTATGGCCATGTAGAGCTCGGAGTAAAAGTAGGAATAAAACGTGCCAGGTTGTGAAGGGGCAAGTAAGGTAATGGGTCTTTGGCAACTCCTCCGCAACGGTAACTTCACTATCTCTTCAAAGTTTTGTTCTGCCAGGTCGAGGCAGCGGTGAGCATGGAAGAAGGCTCCCTTCAGTGACCCATTTGCCATCTGACAGCCCTCAATTCCACCATCCTGGAAATGCAGAATGTCCTGCCATCTGGTTAATTTATACCCTGGGCAACCACACTCAGACCACACTGCAGTGCCCCATTGGCATTCGGCAATAGACAGTTTTGAAATTGGCTTATCAGTGTGGATTATACTGAATAAATGAAGGAGGTAAAGCAATCAATAGCAACACTTTTAGAAGAGGAAACAGAACTGTTCGGACAAGAATGTACAAGTTTTCTGTGCTTTTTAATGCCTGTGTTGCCAGCGATGCAAGATGTCTGATCTGCACAGCACCCATGCTAAGTGTGAATGGAAAAACAGTCATACAAGCATGTAATTTTTTCAAAGCTTGTGGAGCAATAGATGGATGTTTGGTGTAGGCAGAAGCTTCACTTGTTTGTGTGTGTGCTTATGCAATGCAAACCTTCACAGCTTCACCACTGGAACAGAAATGACATCTAGGATGATTCACCTTTATTTGTCAGGAAAAGGTAATGATGAAGCCACAATGGTACAAATGCCCTGCTCCTGCTTTGGAAACAAACTTCCCAGCCATTTCCAGTCAACAACAGTGATCCGAGCAGACGAAGCTGGTTCTTCGTTAATCAACCTTCAGATTTGCCTGGGGCTTGTTCTAATTGATTTAGAGCAGAGCTTCAATTCTTCAGAAATGAAAAATAAAATAAATTTACCAGGTTTAACTCCAGCATGTCAATCCCATTTCCAGTGGTTTTACAGTTTTATTCCCTTGGACAATTTTCTGACACTCTCAGTTTGGTAGTGCAGGAGCATATTGCTAAAACAGTACTCCAGATGTGTGCAAAAAAAACTGGGTTTTACCCACCTCACTCCACTGTAAGTATTTGCAAGAATAAGGCTTTTTATAAGTTACACCTTCTGTGGTATCGTCTTGTTCCTAGATCAGACCACTTCTTAGACCACTGTGGGTCTTTCTCAAAGATCTGAATGAACCATTCTTGGACCGTGGTTTGCTTTGGATTGCTGCAAGTTGATTTGTATTTCAGTTTTTGTAGACTGTGAGGCCTCTTGTAGGTCCAAAGTTACCATCACATGAAATTCCCTGCCAAATACGTGAGAAAGATGGTCATCTGAGTTCAGCTAAGGAGAAGGAAGGGCAGGGCAGTGGAGAACCTTGCTCACTCACCTCTTTGCTCCTTCTCCACCATCTACGCAGATATTGGCAAGTTACTCAGGGAATATCCCCAGGGAGCTCAGCTATCAGAGTGAGTCCAGATGGTTGGTGCTCCCTCTGGTCTGCGCGGCTCCCTTTTGCCAAAATCCCCACAGACGCTCTGTTCCTCACGTTGCCCTCTGCACCACGGCTGCTGCTGCGAGGCAGGCCGGGGACAGCGGTACTTGCGTATGTGAATCACTGGGTGGGAAGTGATGGGGACCCGTTAACTACTGAGGTAGGTGGAGCGAAGGTGAAGCATCAATAGCAAACACGCCTCTTGCATAGCTCATCAGCAGTATGGATGTTTGCGCAAGTAATCCAGGCCCTGGGAGGTAGGAGAAGGAAGTTACAGAAATGTTATTAAATAGGTTATGATTTCAGAGAAGCAGTAGTTCAGAGTTAAAGTGCATATTTGGAATCAGAGCTTTGAAACATCCATTCAGCTGTTCTGAAATGTAACTTTTGATAACGTGGCCCATAAAGCTTTCCTTAAAGTTCACATCTCTCTTATTTTTTCTTTTTTTCTTTTTTTTTTTTTTTATGCTGCAGCCTCTGAACATAAAATTCAACCATTTGCTCCTTTGGTGTGCATGATTATTTGTAATAAATGTCATCCCATTCACGCAAGAAGCAGAATTTCTCACTGTCCCTGATTCTGCAACAGGAGTAGCAATTCTTATACTAAATCATGATACACGAGCATTTACAATGAGACATTCCTGAGTTGCTTCCTGTATCTCATAATACTGGGTAAAATTGAAAGTGCCGAGTAAGAATGAAGTGTTATCAAGTGAGGACTAAGACCATCTATAATCCCTCTAATCCAAATTGGATTAATTATTTGCAGAAAGTGCTAAAAGTTCTTGTATTAGATCAAGGGCTAAATGGGTTGAAGTGGGTCGTACAATTTCATGGAGGAGTGGGTTAAGCAAAAAGGGATTTGTCAATGAGAAAAACTTTATTAAACAGCTGCTAATTGAAAACAAACTTCCTAAGGAGCTGTCTGCACTTTGAAGAGATCTTTATGCACTTTTATATAAATCACCATTTAATTGAGTCCCTTGGAACTCCTGGTTGGCAGTACGTAAGAAGTGCAATCTGTGAAGCACGGGTTAACAAGGAAGGATATGGGACAGAAAGGGAACCGGGGATCCCAGACCTCTGTTCCTTTAGTAGGACGGACAGAAATACTGAGATATTGGCATTAATATAGTAAGCTGGATAAGTCCTTCAACGAGTCAGCTGCATTTATGTGAGGTTTGTTGCAAGGTAAACCTTCTGTAAGTTATGAAGGAGACACATGAGCAGCTCGGGGCATTCATATGGCACATAATAATCCAGTTTCTTTCTGAGTTTCCCCCACAGTAGGAAGACCTTTCTGCTGTGACATTAGAAGGAGGTTTTACTAAAGGTGACAGGCTGCTATCATTCGACCTACACAGGTTTTGTTCAGGGCACTTTAAAATGGTAATGCTGGCAGGAGCACTACCATGAGGAAGATGGTTCATACAACATTACAAGGAGCTAGATTTGGCCCATCACTGCTGCACATTACACCCTATCCTGCCTCAAAACCCAAACCCTCTGCCATTGCTCTTCAGTTCTCCACCCCACAAGTGTCTGCTCTTCCCCTCCAGTGCACTTCCAGTAGATTTCACCACTGGCCTTCCAGTTTCCTGATGCTCCCTACTGAAGTAGTGCAAGTTTTGGTTGCCAAGTCTTCCTAGGGTATCTTCTCCTCACTTCTTTCTCCTTTCCTCAGATTTACTGGTTTCCCTGGATCTTCTCTTCATTCCAATTCCCTCCCATAAACTCTGTTCTTGACTCCCTCTAATTTAATTTCTGTTTCCTGCAGCTGTAACTTTATCTACCCTGAGTTTTTGTCTCTCCCGGTGAGGTAGACCTCCCTCTAAATCTTCCAGGAGCAGAGCAGCTGCAGTCATCCCAGAGCACACAGCAGCTCTGCTGCCTGATCCACTCACTGCTCCCACCTCCCTAGTCCTGCAGGGACATCACTGCTTTCCCAACTGGCTGACCTATACCATCCTCTTCCATTTCCTTCCTCACCAGCAGCCATTGGTATAAATATCAATAATGATGAATTATGAATTGGCTTAGTGCTATTTAATAATTTACTCATTACTCCAAGTTCTCCCTACAGTTTGTTAGAGCCCAATGCTTAACTAAAGAATTTAGCTTTAGACTTTTTGAATGTTCTATACCATATTAGTTAAAACAAAACATAAGTAAGAATGAAAAAGTTAGAAAAATAACATAAAATCGTTCTGTGGACAAAATAACTACCAAATGTCTGCACTTAAGAAGGGCGATGTAAAGTTTTATCTGGGAGAAATAATAGAATGTAATAGATTCCACAGACAATAATCAGGATCTTATCTCAAAGTGCCAATCTTACCTCATTTGCTATTCTGGGGAAGATGACACTGTTATCAATAATGAAATGAATTGGTTCCTTCATTTAGAATCTTGTTAATACCACACAGGCTCTTCTGTGTCCATTTATTCAGTAGTCTTAACCAAAAATTAATTCCATGGCTAAAATGGAAATAATTTCCTTAAACATCAATTAGCTCAAACATTGTCTTTGGGGGCAACAAGTACCAGTCTGTTCTTTCCTTGCTAACACACTCTTCAGAGCATCTCAGAGGAAAGCAGGACCAGACTGAGTCCGTCAGGCCCAGGGTCAAATGCAGGACTCTTGGTGGAAAGCTCTCTCTAGAGGAGAAGATCCTCCACAGCTCTTTTCCAGGCAAAGAACAGCTAAAGCCTGAAGCAGGAAAGTTTCTCTTTTTCATCATTTAACCATATCCCACATAAGCATGGCAGAAAAATCATTATCAAAGTTTGATCCTCTGTTTGAAAACCATGCAGGACTTCACCTAGCAGACATCCTGGCTCGATATTAATTCATTAAAAATGGGGCACATAATTGCATTGTCCTATATTCAACTGCCAACTACTGCATTTTGTCACAGTGACAACCAACTCTTAACCCCTTCTAGGTGACCTAGCAAAGGTTGGTGTTTGGCACTCAGGGATGTCCCATCCGTGGTTCCTTTCTCTTAACTCCCACATGCTCACTGGTGGCCAGGAGGTAGGTGGCTACGAGGACTATGCCAGGTCTGTGCTCCCGACAGGGAGGAACCCTCGAGTGGCTTTTTAAACTACCCTTACACATACATACACATAATAATAATTTAACAGATGATCTTCCTGTAATTTATGCTCAATTAAGCCTATAAATAACACTGTTGCCTTAACTATTCACGTGTCAGAGCACCAACAGCTCCCCAGAAAGGCCAGGGAAAGTTTTACTATTCATGATAAGCAAAGACAGCTCTCTACCAGTATGAAAACTGGCACTACTGTGTAGGGTCAGGCACCTGCATGTATGAGGGACTGAGGACAAATAAGACATTCATATCAATGTGCCTCATTACTCCCTCCATAGGGACCCGAGGCATGAGACTAGAGCAGACCTCCATGGTCTTTGGCTTCTGTCTTCCACAGTAACTACCCTATCTCAAAACTTTTTCTCTAAACTGCCGAGTCTTCTCATGGACTCAGCTGGATTTTAGCCACAATCTGATACCTTCTCCCGTTACCCCTTGCCCCCAGCGTAGCTTGCAGGTAGATCTGAAGAGGTGAGCAGCGTGGGAGGGAAGCTACAAAAATAAGCAGTCTTTTCAGAGCCTTGGAAATGTCCACTTTCAATAAGTTGATGTAGCAACTTGGTTCATGAGATGAGCAGATCCTCCCCTCCCTACATCTTTTCAATAATATTCATTAGGTTACAAGTTATTCACCCTAATTAAAAGCTCAAACTCAGAGTGCTCATTAGTCCCTACCCAGGAACACTACACAGCACCAAGCAGATGTAATGCTGAAACAGGTGACTGCATCCTGAAGGAGAAGAGTGGAAGAAATAGTGCTGCGAGGAGAGATGGAGCAGCTCAGTAGATCAAGGGTTGGAGCGTTCCAGAACCAAAGAGACAACTGGGAGAGATTCACAGAAGTTTTTTTTTTATCAGTGAAGCGAGCTACAAATGTGAAGATGAACTACTTTTCATTTTGCAAGATCAAAAGCACAAGATTTGTTTAGAAGTGTACGCTTAGCTGAAAAAGAGAAACCTGGTTATCAGATGGTGAGTAGCTGAAAAAGAACTAAGTATAGGTATTCTGCACAGTAAAAAAAATGTATTTCTTGAAAGTAACGAAAGGCAGCTGTATATAGTGACTCTCACATCACCTTCAGCACGGCTAGACCCAGTTGTGCACATTAATGTGATATCCAAGTTACAGCCATAGGTTTAAGAGAAAAACTTGTCTATTAAACACAGGCTCATAACATTCAGATCATACATCATTCCTAACACAGCTATCTGTGAGCTACCTGAAGAAGATAATACTTGGGTTTTTTTTCTCTTCCCTTGTTGGAAAACAATGCAAGCACTAGATCTTGATACAGGAGGACAAGATTCCCTAGAAATAAAGAGAAAAAAGAAGTAAATGAAATTATAGAAATAATAAATTTAAAAAAACGCAAACACCAACAAACCAAATCCCATACCTGTTTAAAAGACAAAGAACATACACATCTAGGATTAGTCCTTTTTTAAAGAAAGAAAGAAAAAAAAAACCACACCCACAAGCAACTCCAAACCCTAATGTTGGGCATATAGGCACACCAAAAGAAATAGTTTCAATTAAAGGTTGCTGTAGCCTGGCTTATACCTGACAAAAGCACTGCATTACAAATGCCGAACAACTAAGCCTCATATGTAAAACTAATATTTGCTACATATGGTATACTTGCTATCTTAACGGCAGGCAATAGGAGCACAAATTAAGCATAGGAAGATTCAATATTTTATATAAGAATATAATTTAAACAAATCTAAATCCAGGAATTAAATAGTCCTCTAGAATAGGGTGCCAGGGAATCATGTCAGATATATGAAAGTCAAAGAGTGATATTCTGTTTTCCTATGGGGAAGTCAAATTATGCTGCAGCATCCTTGAAATACGAGCAGTCTCCAGACAACATGGTATGAAATAGAGAGTTTAGTGTAAGACTTGCCGATTGTCACAGCAGTGACTGGTTTCCTGGAGAAAACCAGAATCCCGTGGGTGGGATTCCCCTGCTGTAACTTAGACACATAAAGGTCAGTTGTCCAAGACTACACCAGCCACTGTATGTTCTCTATATAATCAATAGAAAAAAACAGACTGTGACACATATGGATGTCATGTTTCCACTGGTTTTACAGGGCATCTGGTAAGACTAGCTTAGGCTTCGATTTTTAGATCAGAGATCAGAGCTAACTTACTGACATCTAAAGCCTAGGATTAAATTCTTTTTCAACCAAAGACTTCTAGAGGAAATCAAGCCTGAAAGAGCTGAGTAATCAACAGTAATGTATCACTTCCCTCTTTAAAACTGCCTCAGTACCAGAGAATAGGAAAGCAGTAAATATTATCCAACTTTTAAAATAGTGCTCCTTGGAAGGTCAGAGAAGCACACACCAGCGGGTCTGGCTGAAACTACTCTAAAGAATGGGATAAATGGACATACAGGTATTTATGACATGTGGGAGAAACAGCAAAGAAAAAAATCTGCCTTGCTGATCTATTAGGATTTTTTTTGAAAAATACAAGTGTGGGAGTGACAAAGATCTACTAACACTCTCCTTGGATTTCCACAGCCCTTCCAGGAATGGTCCTCACCAGAGACAACTGAAGAAATGCAGTCACTTTGGGATAAAATGGCTGGTCCCGACATAAACAGATAGCTGCTTAAAAGATGGGAAAATAACGTACCAGTGGAGGGAGGCCAGCAGTGGCTCAGGATACTTGTAAATGTTCTGAAAGGACCATGAATAGTGAGATGATAGTGCTGACAATATTAAGTGATTCAGGACTGAAAAGAGGGCTGACTGCAAAACATCACAGATAAATCTGCCAACACTGACTAGATGAGAAAAATGACAGTTGAAATTTGGCATAGGTAAACATAGAATTATGCAACATAAGGAAAAGAGCCCTACATTTACATCCATAATGATAGGTTTTGAGCTAGCTATTACTGCTCAGGAAAGAGTTCCTGAAGTCAGCGGATAAAAAGAGATTTAGGGTTTAATAATAGATGGTCCTATGGAAATACCAACTCAATCAGAGAGAAAGGAAATTGATGCTGGAATGTACTAAGAAAGGAAAAGAGGGCAAAACTGAAAACACGAGTCATGCCACTGTATAAATCCCTCATGTATCTCCATCCTGAACACTGAGTCACCCCCTCAGAAAGGCTAGTGTAAGGTTGGAAAAGGTTCCAGAGAAAGCAACATGTATGATCAGAAGTCTGGAATAAGGAGCACAGTAGATTGTTTCATTTAGAAAAAAAACTACGTGAGGGAAAAATCATGCAGATTTGGTAGTGAACTGGAGAGGATAAACAGATAGCTCTTTACTTCAGTATGGGAAATAAGGGGCATCAGGCTGGGTTACTGGTGGCAGACTCAAAACCATCAGAAGATAAGCTATGGACCCTCCATCACTGAACGCTGCAGAGGCTAAAATTCAATGTGAATCTTCAAAAAAAGCCATTGATGAAAGGTATTCAAAACCATTAAATACAAGGATACCATGCTCTCCCATAAGACCCCTGCGCTGCAAATCACTAGAGCCTACAAGGACGTATTGGAGAGGTATTCCTATTCTTCCTCTCTTTTTATCCTCTTTTGCATCTGCAGTGGCTATTGTTCTGAGCAGAAGCATTCTGTGGTCATGCCTTGTCTCCAGGAAAACCATTCAAACACAAAGTAAAAGTTTGAGACTGCTGCAGGTAGTGAGAGAAAATAATTGTAAATCATACCATTTCACAGAAACGGAATCCATCACCAGCAAGAGTTGCATACTTTATTTTTTTTTTTTTGCTCCTTTCAGGAGGGCTTGTTATAATAGACTATTTTGTACATATTTGATCTCTTCTACTACTTTAAGAGGCTACTAGACTGACTTAACAGTTATTTATTCTAGAGATAAAAATGAGAGGAAAGCTGATTTCTAACACTAGAATATCATTTACTGTCTGGATGTGCATAACCACGAAAAATTATTAGGTATGGACATAAAGTTGTAGAGTTTGAGCCTAGAGGTCATTGAAAGATGCCTATACAAAAATAGCTCCAGTATGTAAGCTATGCAGGCAGACCGAGCAAAAGATAAAGTATACCTTTCGACAACTATTTCTGCAATTACTCGCTGAGATAGAAACATATCTTCAGAATAAAATCCAGATCCTGGGTAGATGTTGCCTTTGTATTGCATTCGACGTTCACATTCAGTATGTTTCCATCAGAATCCTAAGTCATTTTCAGATTTAGTATTTTTCACGTTCCCCTTTTTTCCTTCTCCTGTCCCTGCCTATCTGTTCATCATCATCCGCACTCCTATTTCTAGATGGATAGTCTTGAAATGTCAATTCTTCGTTTGGCCAGATCATTAACCAGCATACAAATTCACATAACAAACTTTGCACTATGAATATTTTTCAAGGAATAATTTTACTCAATATTCACAGATTATTGAACTGTTTCACATTTGTTACTCACGTTTATTAAGCTGCACCTTCTGCTTTCATATAAACTCTGAACAAAGGTAGGCTACACTTCGCACCCAACTATTCTTCCTTTACCCCAGAGTCATATCGGTTCTGGGGTTTGGTTCGCTTTTAATCCTATATAATCATAAAAATGTCCAGGACTATTCATATCCCATTTAAGAAGAGCTGCAGCCAGAGATCAAACCCACTTTTTCATGGAGTGAATGTTTTTTGTATGGAAAGTTGCTTGTTTTTATTCTGGCAGGTATCCTTTCAGGATTTTACCTTGCTTTGCTTTGCACAGATTTCTTTCCCCAGGGAGTGTAGATCCCACTGAAGTATGTCACATTCAACCTCAGAGGTTTTCAGTGTGTTTTCTTCCTGTTTTTATGCCAACAATTTACCCCCATGAAAACAAGAGGAAGATTTTATTTTCAAAGTGTATCTGTGAGGAACTATAAGTTGCTGAGAGAGTGACAGGCTGTAATTTGCTGAGCAACACAGTTGGTACCTTCCTTTGATCCCTTTACTACTATCAGAAAATTGGTCCAGGATATCAGGAAAACAAGCAGAAATACAAAATTACAGTGCTGCTCTTCAGAGCACACTCCTCTTCATCATAGGTTTGGGCATAAACTGGGTGGAAAAGAAGGTGCTGGGTCTCACAATAGGGAAGGAGCAGAGGAACCCTCCTTCTGGGGAGCTGAATTACATTCTGACATTTGATGGTTCTCCATATCTAGTCACCAGATTTCATTGCTTTCCCTGTGGCTTCTCCAGTGGCAGCATCTTCTGCTTGCTCTCAGACTGCCAAGTTAGGTTGTGTCCGTGATGAAATAGAGATGTTGTCCCCATGATTGCTCTTGATTGGGCTTGAAAGGGCACCATTGTGTGCAGGAGCTCAAAACTCTCAGACCAAATACTGAAGCATGATGTTGGAAGGATCCACCTGCTTCTATCCCCTCCTGAGCAAGCCGCACATACAGAAGGAAGAGCCACTGAGAAGGCAGGACTAGAGATCATTTATCATGATGCTTCTGCCATTTGAGACAGGATTTTGTTGGCTTCATTTTAAGTAGGTATTAGATAATGAATAGATATGCTGCTTGGATGACTGGAAGCGACCACCAAAAATGAGCTAATGGCACAAAATAATTGAGCCCATGAAGAACTGGAGGCCAGGTAGCACTTTGGCAAGCAGGAAGCCAGTTCAAGCATATGTAGGACAAGTCTATTGATACATCAGTACTATATGCAACGACCAAAGATTGAGGGGTTTGTTGAAGCCATTACCACAGATAGCTGAAAATAAAAGGCTCCCCAGTAACCAGAAAGGCTATGACTTTTAGGAAGGGAATGGGCTTTGTACAGTCACATTCTGCTCATGTGTAGATCACAAAGCACTTGGTAAAGAAACAACAGGGAAGAGGAAGGCAGTTTCCTGAGATCTCCAAGCATTCCAGAGTTGGAATGAAAACAGATGCAATATTTGGTCATTTCCAGCCCAGTGCTCTTTGCGTAGGTCACACAGCATCCTGTTTATAAATGGCAAATACATTAACAGTTTTTAATAAAAATAGCCTAATAAAAACAATTGGCAATTGAGTCTTGCCAGCATGCTTGTAATCTCCTCAGAAGAATTCTGCAGTTTGCCTAGCAGGGGTGGTTGGGAGGATCTGTGTATTCCTTCATTCCCGTTGGGTACTGGATGCTGTGCATAGGGCTATGGACAAACAGAAGGCAAGAAGTCAGCTGCCTGCTTTGTGCCAGCTGTGCAGGCGGGGAGGAGGATCGGTTGGTACCCTGTCCCAGGGAGCCCAGAGGAGCCTGCAGGAGCACAGGTGAGGAAGGCAGGCAGGGCACATCCCAGCCCACAGCACCAAATGTACGGCACCTCAGAGCTGGTGAAAAGAAGGAGGCTTCTCACAGGGATCCAGTGGGACCTGTGATTACTGCAGTTAGAGAAGGTTCTGGAGTGATAGCAGGGCTGTAGGAAGGACCCACCTGCAGCACACAGAGTAAGGGGAAGTTTTGTGTGCAAAGCTCCGTACTTCCATCACAGTGTATGTTACTCCTTACAAACACTTGTCATTCTAAGTTGTTTTCAAATAACATTCACATATGACATTTTAGATTCTTCTGGATGATTTAGGATCTCACCACAGAGAATTATAGCATATATTAATATTACGCTTAACCCTTTAAAAGACACTTGGGAATGGAAACTCCAAGAAAGTAAACTCAAGAAATTTGGCAAATATGATTTCATGGGAAAAGAGTACAAGCAAAAAAGGAATAAAGGAGAGCAGGCACTTACAAAAAAGGACTGAGAAATGGCCCTAACAAAGGAGGAAAAAAAAATTATAATACAAGAAAATTGTGGCTGCATTGGGTAATTTTCAGTGACTAGGAAACAAAAAAGCAAACGCTATCATGAGTGGAAACTAAATGTGAAAATGTATTAGCAGAAGGTCAGTATGCAAGAGAATGAGCTATAATCAGTAAGGGACAAAAAAGTAGCAAGAAAATAAATATTTAAGAAAGAGGAAAATTAAATAAATCCTTGGATAATTCCACACAGAGTAAATAATAGATGATATAGACAAAGCTTAAGTATTCAGTGCATCCCTCACTCAAAAATAAAGCGTTATATTTTTTACCAATTGTTAATTCAATTGATTTTAAGAGAGGAAGAAAGAAAATGGGAGTTCAATCCAGAGTGCTAAAGGGAGTATCCTCAGCAGTCACAGAGTCATTCGCCTTTACCTGTGAGAGCACACAGAGGAAGACTGACATCCTAGAAGACCAGGAAGGAATAAGTATAACATCTGTGGTTTAAAAGGAGTAATTGAGGAACCTGGGGACATACAGACAGGTCAGTTCAACCTCAGTACCTGGAAAAATACTGGAACAAGCAGTTAAGTAGTGGTTTATAAGCACCTGGGGGATAATAAGTTAATAAGAACCTGCACAGATTTCACAAAAACAATTCATGTTGAAACAATCTCATTTCCTCTCCTTGGCAGGATAACTGGTCTAGTGGATAGGGAAAGGGGTAGACGGGATATATCTTGGCTCTATGAAGGCTTATGACATAGTCCCACATGGCAGTCTTGCAAGTCTGCTTGGGAAATATGGTCTACAGAAAACTACCATGGTGGATAAACAGCCCTGAAAACACTACTTGGGCACTAACCCTAGATGGTTCACAGCCCGTTTTGGAGGCTTTTTCAAACAGGGCTCTGTCTTGTGCTGCATGCTAGTCAGCATTTTCTTTTATAGCTTTTACAGTAGAATTCAGTAGAATTTGCACAACATGTTCTGGCAACTCAGGCAGTGTCTTGACAGGTGAGATGGACCCCAGATGCCTGCTCATTGGAAACAGAGTTGATTTGTGCTTGTGCCCTCCCCAAACCTGGCAATTATCAACCCAGACCTTGTACTGACCTTCTACAGATTGGCAAAATACACCTCCTCATCCCGCAGCTCTCTGACCCCTTCCTCGTAGTGATCTATTTGGAGTGCCTGTGCCTTTTGCAGTTACTCCAGGCTACTGTTTCAGCAGCAGCAGTGTCACCAATCTGATAGGCTCCGAACACAGTAAACATACCTAACATCAGGGGAAGGTCCAGAGGAATATTTACCAAATTTGGAAACAGAAAAGACGACTAGTGAAATAAAACAAAAAACACAACTGGATTTGTATCAAGCTAAAAGGGAAATGTCTGTTTTTTCCCCATGTACCTCACTTACAATGAAAGGTGGAGTTTAACACTGTAGGGAACTGCTCTGTGGCAATAGTCTCCAAATGGCCCATCCCCATGATAACACACTGTCTTTCCCCTCCTTAGATACTCCATCAAATTTTCCTCCTCTACTCTTAAGCAAATGTATTTCCTAGAAAAACAGGCCTGGGAAGGAGCGGGAGGATTTGTGTGTGCATCCCTCTGCAAAGCAGGCAGAGCCATACCTGACACGTTTCTTCCAGACCTCCAGTGATGGAGTTGCCTCAGCCCTTCTGTCCTACAACTTCTGGGGGTATCTCTGTCACATTGGGGTGCCACCTCTACCCGCCTTCTTGGCAGGAAGCCCTCACATTTCAGTATAAAGTGTTCCCTGTCTGCTTTGGCAGATGATTGGTAACCTTAACACCTTCTGAGCTTTGTAAATATGTCAAACATTTTACAGTATAAAAATATGAATTGCACAACTCTTTTTAATGCTGTGACCTCTGGTGTGTTCTCAGCTTTCCATAGAGTTCACTCACAGCACATCTCCATAGTTCAGAGGGGAGATAGCAGACAGGAATTGGACCAGGGGGGTTCTGAGCCACATACACTGGGAAGATTTCAAAGTACTCTGGAGGATGGGACCAGAACTGAACATGATCTTGATGAACTGGAGGCATGACCCAAAATAAATGCAAACCAGTTCAACAGAGACAAATGCAAACAGCAGGTGAGTTTACCTCTGCTATCAAAGCTTGTTTGAAAATTTTCTATCCCTCTCCCCACCTCCAATCCCCTCACTTCTGTCTTAATATAAGTTTGTTGCCCTTTTAGGTGTGATGATCAACTGTTTGTGGGGCTGTATTGCAAAACAGCTCCCTGAGACAACTCAGAATAAAGGTACCTCTTCCTTATTTATAAAGTGCTATATCTAACCTGGTTCAGTTCTCTGCTCTGGTTCACAGCACAGCCCCACAAGCAGTCGTATCAGTACATCTGTGGGGAAAGCAATCTGCAGTAGGAAGAAACAAATGAGCTGCCAGGAACACGGAGCAGAAACTCCATTGCTGA
Source organism: Cariama cristata (assembly GCF_000690535.1). NCBI lineage: Eukaryota > Metazoa > Chordata > Aves > Cariamiformes > Cariamidae > Cariama > Cariama cristata. Next base: position 111,209 of record NW_009633832.1, read on the forward strand.
AGCCAAGTTTCCTGCACATACATTTTCATGAAGGAGAAATCAGATGTACAAATACAATATGGGGAATAGCTTGTTAGCAACAATACCGCACAACCTAAGCTCAGAGTTAAGAGTCTATCACAAACTTGCTATAGCCAGTGGTGCGATGCCTTTGGAAAAAAAGCAGCAGATGAACAGCAGCGAGCAACCTAAACCTGACTGTGGAATGTAGTAGCAGGAGGCATTAAGGGATGGGAGGTCATCAGCTTAGTGCTGTGGCTTTTCTTATCACTGGACTTTAATAATCATGCTGGTAGCTTGGAGGGAAACCAGACAAAGAGGTCTCATGCGGAGAAATCAGTAAATCAGAGGAATTGGTAAATTTTCTCTTCTAGAAAAGAGGGGAAGCAAGGGAAGACATACCAGTCCCTCACAACATAAAAAGAGTTACAAAGAGAGCAATAGCAACTTGCTCTCCATCTTGTATAGGGTGAAAGAGCAAAAAATGAACAGCTGATTTTGCATAAAAATATTTCAGTGCTATAGTGAGGAAAAAAACATTGCCTGTAAAGAGAGACAAATACAGGAACAGGCTAGAGACAATCATATTGGCACCACTGCAGAAAAGAACCTTATTAAAACATCTATTAAGGGTTGATCCCTGGTTGTGCTTCAGTTCAAGTGGTACATTAAACGATCTCCTGAGGCTCCTTTAAGTCTTGCATCCTATGATCTGTGCAATATTTCTACTGTCATAGGAAGTTGTGGCCGAAAAAAAAAAAAAAAAAGAAAATACACTTTAACAATGACAATGCATCTACAAACAAGGCAACCTTATCTTGAACTCTGCTTGGAAGTGAACTTATAAAAGATAAGGCAAGAATAGAGGAGGCTTTAGGAACAGCTAACATAATGATTAGAGACCTGGAAGATGGCAACAAGATTTTCCTGGTGTGTCTAAAAGGAGATGAAATCTGGGGAACACCACATTAAGCAAACTGAAGGACAATTGGGTGTACTCAGAATCTTGACTCCGGCTTGTACAGAATTGTACTTTATTGACACACATCAGATTGAAGACTAATGAAGAAGCAGGGACTGGTTTTGTTTGTTTTATTGTAATTGGTTTCCACAATAGACAATTAACTGTGGAACTCATTGCTATAAGACATGTCAAAGACTGAGAATCTATCAAGATGAGATAGAAAAGGAGATGTGTTAACAAGAATGAGAGACATAATATGTATTTAGGAGGAATAAATTATTCCTGCTCGCAAATTAAATCAGCCACTAAGCCCTATGGACAGGAAAGATGTAGGTTTGTAGCATACTATTGAACATTTGCTTATTATTTATTCCATACGGTGCTGTCCACCATGTCTGGCAGAATAAGTCACCAGGTAGATCTATGTCCTCTTAGTTGTATTTGTGTCTTCACAACTACA
>NW_009633832.1:112663-124734 GCF_000690535.1 Cariama cristata
TACAAGACTCCTGTGTGGGTATCCGCGGGCTGGAGGTTGACATTGGCATTTCTGGGCACCAAAAAAGAAAATATCTTCAGATCCTAATAGTATCAGTCGGGTGCTAAACTTCTATTATATTTGGGAATTCAGCCCCTGGAGGAACGTCACGCCAGGTTGAAAAGTTCCCCTGATACTTAGAGCAGCAATGAGCCTCTTGCAGATGTCCAAAACAATTCAGTGCCTCACTGAAATCCTCTGTGGATCAGCAGTAAAAGACTAGGGCAGACCAGACAGATTCAGTCCTGCTAAAGCAAACCAACGCATAAAGGCTGTTTAACAAGTGCCTTTTTTTTGAGAGATGGCTAATGATAGTATTGGAGGAACTGTAGGGGAACATATTGATTTTCAAAGCTGCATGAAAAAGAAACATCATTGTTTAATGTTTAAGTACACTACCTACAATAAATACCTCTTCATGCGAGAAAGTACACCCACCACCTGCTTCCTAGCTTTGCTTTATCACCATGAAATCGAAGCAGAGATCACCTCCATCGAGACGGGTCTTTTATGAATTGGTGGTTAGAATTTGATGATAATAAGTAGCTGTGTGATGGGGAAGAAACTTCTCTGTTGAATATATATCTTAAAATTGCATTCAGCAAAACCAGTGGGCAGGAAAAACAATAAGATCCAAAACCTTTCTTTCCAACACATGTATTTTATTTTTATTTTAGGTCTTCTTGCCCCTCTAGCAAAGGTCATAAATTATTTAACTGCTGCAGCTCAGACTTCTCTTTTTTACTGTCTAATAAAATCTGAGAAATATAAATCTATTTTAGGTCCTTTTCTAAAATAATTGAGAGTCATGACAACCAAAACAGGAATTGAAGCAACAATTCAAGGCAGAGTGTCAGTGAGCTGTAGCACACCAGGAGATATCAGCAGAAAGCTTATAAGAAGGCATTTTGCTTATTTCTGGCCAAGGATGTCTCATTCTCTTTTTAAATTTAATAATGTACAGATTCAATGCTTGTTTTTTTGTCTCCTGGCTGCATGCTTCCTATTAAACACATAATTCAGGTAGTTACATTATTATATGCTGGGCTGCTTACATTTCAGCCAAATGATGTGGAAAGAGGTAGCAGTAACTTTGTGGGAATGTATCAGGTTGTGGAATTGTTAAAGATGGGATCAGATCTCTGTCTGATTTCCCTGGTACTGTTTTGCCCTGAGATTTTAAACAAGCAGCAATTTCTTGGATATGGGCCAGTGGTCATCATTTGGAAGTATTAACATTTAACACCAGCTATCGCAGAAATGAAAGAAGCAAGGTCAAGTAAGAAGTAGGCAAAGGTAAAAAATTAGTACATGTAAAAAGGAGAGGACAAGCGTGGGCAAAGGGGAAGAGCAGCTGGGTGTTTAAGGGTCAGAGGCAGACACTCCCCAGCCCTGTAGCTGTAGAGGACCAGCCCGCTGCTGGCAGAGATACAGACAGGGCAGGTTTCTGGCTGCTGGTTCCTCCATCAGTGAGAAGGGACCCCAGGCAATGGACAGCAGCGTTGCCGGAGACCTGACACACTCCTGGCTGTGCCTCGCTGAGCCTGTGCCCTCCAGACCTGATGCTGGGGAGACCCTTTCCAAAAGTATCCTTCCTGGATGAACTGCAGGAGGCTGAGCAGTCTTGAAGCCTTTCAGGTTTGCACGTGTGTACCAGAGCCAAATGGCTGCATCAAGCTGCTTTAATCAGCCTTGCTTCATTTCCCGGACCCTGCTCTACACAGACTCATTTCAGAAATCGGCACCAAGAACAAGGTTTGCCCTTTCAGACCTCAAACCTTCCAGTGTTTCTGCCCATCTCTTTCTCCCAGTACCAATCTCCTTCACTTAAGAGAATATAAATGATAAGGGGTTAGTTTAAGCACACAGTAATAGATATTTCTGTATAAAAATAGATTGCCTCCTTACACATGAATTGCTTCAGCTTCCTCATCATTTCTAGCTGAGCAACAGTAATGACTCCCATAAGAAGCCCTACCAGATCAGCTGTACCTCCACGTTCCTTCTGCAGAAGAGAAAGGTGAATTCAAAGGGCAGGAGGGCCCACTTTCCACCTTCCCCACCATCTTTCACAACTGTATCCGAGCTGGAAACAAGGTGAAAGGATTTGAAAGGAGGAATTAAAGGTTAAGCACGTCACAACCAACGCAAAAACTGTTTTAAGGTATCCGATGAGAGACTCCGGGAGAATGGATGTGTGATTCTGTGAGGAGCAAAGGGAAAAAAAAATAAAACTTTTATAGCAGGGTAAAGGGGGCTGTACCATCTAAAAAGAGTACCATTAAAAACAGAAAATGTATCTGGAATGCCAGGGGCTCCAAAACTGACAGAAGGTAGCTGAGGGCGGAAGGGAAAAGGTACTTTGGTGCCAAGATTATACTTTGTGTTAATGGTTGGCTTAGGTGATAAAAACTCATCTGCACCCCCACAAAGGGGCACAGAGAGACAAAGGGGGGGGGGGAACACCCCAAATAACACCCTGCCCCAGCTGCTTCCAGGCCATCACAGGAGCTACCAGCCCATCAAAGGCTCACCTCCATAAGCCCAGAGGAGCACAGGAGGACAAAGGAGGACAGGGACCCAAATCATGGACTCAGGGGAAGGGCATCATCTCCGGACCCCTCCCAGGGCTGTCCCGGGACAGCCTCAGCCCTATGGTCTAGGTGTAAAACCCACCATGACGAGTCAATGCCAGAACACCTTTGGGACTGAGGGGGTTGCTGCCTGGGGGTGTGGGACACATCATGGTGTGCAGGGGAAGAGCATTTGGGCTTTCGGGCAGACAACTTATTATGGGGTGTTTAGGGATGAACCAAAGGTGGGGAAAGGAGGTATCTAAGTGATTTGGGGAGGAACAAGTTTGCACCTGATCAGTGCAGGCTGTCCTGTCTTTCTATTAAACACCATTTCTATTTTCCTGGGTGAGGGACTTTATTTTGAGGAGGTAAGGGGTGTACCAGCAACTGGAGTGCAGCTGTGGCCTCAGGGTCTCATATGTCCAGCTGTCAGCAAATGGTGAGACTGGGATCCAGGGGCATACGCCTATTTGTTTATATATATGCATGTGTCTGTACATTCATGTATATACGTGTGTTTATGTGCATGTGCCTACTGGGAGTCCATGCTGAGCCCTGCTGCTGGTTGGAGCTGGAGCATGAAGCTGCAGCAGTATCACCTCTCTCAGCCTGTCAGATCTGCTGTGATACCCCTAACATTAATATTATTTCATGTGCAAACTTTTGTGGAACAGCGAATGAGCAGTTTATGCTTTTTCTGCTGTATGACTTACAAAGTTTTTTAACAGCCATGGAAATGTTTTGAGTCTCAGGAAAGGCTGGTTAATGCAAAAGGACGTGCACTAATCGTGGAGCAGAGTAAAAGCATCAGATCCACACAGGACCGGGAAGAGGGTAACACTCATTTGCCATATTTGTGTTTCATAGCTGAGCTCCATGAAAAAAGAAAAGAGGATGAAGCCCTATAACGTAGAGAGCAGAGGGTGGAGGAACATGCAGTATTAAAGCCCTATTTGATAAAATACTGGGAAATACAATAAGTAGGGAGAGAGCTGAAAGGAGAATGGCTCCATCTCAATCAGTGGCACAGGGAAAGATAGAGCCTCGCAGGAGGCCAGCGCCCAGTGATCACTTCATCCCCATCTAAACCATCTGCTGCAGCAGCCATGGGTGAACAAACGTACACTCCATTTCACCTCCTTAGTTTTGAGTGAGATTGATTTCACCATTTGAACTGGACTCATTTTCACTATCGAAAAGCTACAGGTCTCATTTGAGCTGTCTAGATTCCCTCTGTACAGTCAATGGAGAAAGAAGTGTTTCCATAGCAGCACATCCTACCTTAAGATCTGTGCCTAAGGTTGGGCAGGATGCTTTCTGGAGGCTCTCTTCTCTCTCTGCAGACAGTAAAGGAGCCCAGAGACCTAACTGAGCCAGTATGCCTACATTTTAGGCCACCAGCACTGCATCAGAGGACTCCCACTGTGTTTCCAATTTTGTAATCAAGAACTGAATTCCTCACTAGGATAAATTTGGTTCATTTAGCTTGGCTGGTGCTGAGAGATGACGGCTAACTCCTATGAGCAGGAGAATACTGTTCCTCTGGAAACAGTTCAGACAAAAAAATCTTTCCATACCTGCAATTTGGGGTGAGTTTGGGACCCTGAGGGGCTGGGAGCTCTCAGGTTGGGAACACAGAGCGCCAGGAGCTGAAAAGCAAACTTCCTAGAGACTCTGACTCCCCTAGAAGGCACAGCAATGGGCCACAGACTGTCACAGTGAGTCACCTCCCCTTCTTCCACTGCTGGGGCTGGGTGGCAGATGGAAAAATCTCCTCAGTAAAGCCATCTCGATGATCCTGGATGCTAGTGACTGTGCACTAGCACACAGAGGTATTTTAGTACCTCTTCTAAGAAGTACGCTAGGCTACCCTTGTCTTTATATTTGTGCTTTACACCTAACCATCAAATCAAACCTAGCTGTTCTGTATCCATGATCTGCCATCCTCATTATATACTATTAATCCAACCTCTGTGTTAATTCCAAATTTCTTAACAATTATTTTATGTCTCTTTTCCCAAATCAGTGATGATTAAGACCAACTGATAAGGAACAGGACCCCCTGGAAAGAACATCATTACATGATTATTCCCTGCTAACAACTATTTTGTCAGTTAGCTGGTTGTTAAACCATGTAAGAGTGCTCTAATGATGTGATGCAGTGCTCACTTTTAAAGAAGAGGTTTTGGCAGGTAAATCATATGCCTCACAGAAATGAAAATAATATCTATGTCGCGCTCCCTGCTCTGATAGTTTCCTCAGCAAGTGGAGCCTAGTTGACATGGCACGGACACACACTGAGCTGCTTCACCACCTCCCAATGTTCAGGTCGTGATGTGCTCTACATCCTTCACACTTACAGTCAAGGCTTTGTGTCCAGCTCCTGTAGGACAGAGGAAAAACTGCTTCACTCATCCGCCATCCCCTCCATTGTCCCCAGCTATTGTGGGCCAAGAACACCTAAGGGAATTGAAGTCCACAAGGCACCCAAGGCTGTTCTGGCAAAGAAAATCTCTCCCCTTAGGGCTAGGAGGGCTGACAGCTTCTTGCAGGAAGCTGGAGTGAAACCAATAGTTATGGGTTGTTGCTCCAGGAAAGGATGGTTTGATCTTCTCCTGCAAGGTTTAAGCTTGGGATGTTATTGATCACCAAGGTCCCCCAAAGGTTATCAGGAAACACATGACAATGCTACTCCCTGGTCTTGCAGTTTTGCATATGACTTTTCGGTTTAAAAAAATCAGTGTCACAAAGTTCATTCACTGCCAGTGACTCCTTGTAAATGGGTAAAACCATGGGAGGAAAATGAGCCACAAGGAAAGGAAGCTACATTTCCTTTTCTGTCAGGGTCATTGCCCCATTAAGTCATTGCCAGTGGAGTTTTGAGCTACAGACAGTCAACAAAGAGGCTCCTTTAATGAGTCCTGTGCTTAATGTCTCCCTCTAACACAAGTGCTAACACAAAACCCATCAATATCAAGAGAGCTCTTCATCAAGGACTTGAAGTGAATCCTGTATTCAAGAAAGAGATATTCTGGCTACAACAGGAACCATCCAAAATACTAAAATATGTGGCAAGTCTACAACCCATTCTCAGTGGAACATGGCATCAGGACCCTCTTGATTTTCAGTGAGACTAAGGCAAAGTCCCCTGTGAGACACGATTTCAGTTTTACAAGGATTTCACTCTTGCCCCAGCAAGTACTACCTGCTGCCTTCCAGCAGGTGAACACCACAATGAACAGCTCCAGTCCCTTGGAGTATGTGATGGCATGTTGGGCACTCCTCCGACCCACTGTCCAGCTGCAAGTATCCCACAGAAAGTCACCATGATTCTCCTCATCTCTTTCTAGCCCTCTGTCCTGGAACACTTTGCTAAGAGAGCCAAAGATCAACATAAAAACTGCACCATTAGCAAAGCAAAAGCGGTGCCATGAGATGTCACCTCCCAAACCCCTTGACTGTTGTAACATGGCACAGATTGGCATGGTTGTCTCCTCAAGGTACAATGATGAAGGACACTGCAGGGTATCCTGCACCATCACCTCTTTCAGACACGTAGGCAGAGAGAATAGCCAAGGGAAAGTGAGTAGTACATCACCCTCTCAGGTGTTAGGAGAAATTTGGTATGGATTGGTCTGCGCCTCATCCCCATTCCTGTTTTCAAAGCACCTCTTAACCAGTGGCTGTTCCTTCCACAGTGCTGCCAGCCCATGAGACCACCTTGGGACAGTCCCACTCTTCTCCAGGCCTCCAGCCTACGGCTAGTAACATCCAGAGACATCTTCCTGTCACGCTTGCCTCCATACACACAAACACTCATGCATCACTAATGGGATCAGCCTGTAGGACTCTTGCAGGTGTATCTGTGGTCTCTCCCTTCACCCCATCCGCCTGTGGGAATCTCGCACGGGAGGGATTCATCCCTCTCCAGCCCACTCTGCCAGCCTGACATGCACAGACCCTGTCTTCCACCACTGCAACCATGACCTCACCGGGCTAATGCACACACCAGCACTGCTGCCAGCATCTATATTACACATTTCCACATGCTGTTATCTCCGTACTTGGTTTCAGTTTCCAGGCCAAGTGCAGCCCATTTGTGTCATAGCTATTTTGCTTTAAAATCTTAAATGCACGGAAGTAGGGTAAATATTTACAACTGAGAGCTTAATCATACACCAGAGAGATAGGCAGACTGCTTTCCTGGTAGAACAAGTTTGTTCACATCTATCATCACATATCACTGCTCTAGAGCTTCCCAGAGAGCCCCAGACCCCGAATCAAGGCATACTTTCTGTACTAACCTGTCTGTACCTCTACAGTCTTTATTTTCTCTGTCATCCTGCACAGCCTCTGTGGAGTTCGGGAACCTCAAAAACCTGACCACCACCACTCAGTTCAAGTCTTCTGGTAATAACATCATATAAGGGTAGATGCTTTCCTCATCCCAATGCCACACAGAGTTTGTCCCTGTACAGAATTAATGAGTTAAATTAGTTGCCTTGGTATAAGAACAAGCAGTCATTGTACAAGCGCACAGCATCAAGGGAAGAGCACATTTTTGTTTTGTTTTGTTTTGTCTTCTTAGGGAGTTTGTTGCACAAAACTGGCTGATCAAGACTTTCAGCATAAAAACAATCAGCCCCCACAGAAGAAATATCATCCATGACAGAGCCTGTGCAGGTCTCCAGGACTGATAGTCCTTGCAAAGCCTCAGTTAAAACTCACAATTTTTCTATGTCCCCGGCAGGCACATGGAGTCCCTAGCCCTCAGGCATTCTCCATGGCTGGCTGCCCTGGAGCAGCTGACCCTAGAGTCCTGGTGTCTTTCTGTTCTGGAAATTCAGAGAGATTTCAGAGGGTATCTGCCTGCAGCTCAGGTTTGAAACTTTTCAGGCTTGGCAAAACGAGTGTGTTTTGAAATCATACTTGCTATCAGAAGTCCATTCAGCACTACATGTCTACATGGATGAAAAAATGGGGATAGGAAGGAAAGGAGAGACTGTGGTCATATCAGTGTGTATGTTTTTACATGACCTTGTAAGACAGACATGAATGTTAATGGATCTTTTGTCCATCAGTGGAAGAAGTTACCCTTCTCTATTGGCCCAACAATAACATCAGGGTGCTTTGTCTTTCAGAAAGAGCTCCTTCCAGCCAGCTATCAGGCATCCAACATAAGGGGTCCCAATTCTCACCTGCTTCACCTTACCTGCAAGCATTGCATTATCTCACTCCCACTGCTGATTTTAGGAGTTGGTGACCCTATTCCTTGTTATTTTCTTCTCCAGCAACAGGAGTCTCACCACTGACAGCCTGGATGCCTGCGAATCACTGTAGCACCTGGCTCCAGTGGTGAGGGAGCTCCTTCAGAACCAAGTGCTGCTCACCCGTACAGGTAGCCCTGGTACACATGGACAAACCCACAGCTAACAGGACAACTCATCCTTCCCACTGTTTCTGAACATGCACTCAAGGAGAGGGTCCTTGATCTTTCTACATCTAGACATAGGTCCTCAGGCACAGCAAATGAAGACCATGTTTCTTAAAGGTTCAGTAGTTGTGGTTGATGCAGACCCTCAGTTCACCTGACATTTTCTCACTGCTGTTTGGCTGCTGCTCACTGCACAATTTCCACAGGTGTAACAAGGACTCTAATCGAAGACTCACCAGTCCCTCTTCCACCAGTGCTAATGGAGCGGCACATTCCAGGTGTCTCGTAGGCTGCAGCAGGGTCTATTTCTAACATCCATCTGCAGAATATAGCTTTAGACTCTGTCTGCATGCTGCCCAAATCCCAACAACACTGTTGTCCCGTCCCGTTTGTGTAAGGAATGCCACAGTACTGCAGTGCCACATCATCCTGCTCCTCCATGCCCTGCTGTGAGTACCAACTCCTATCCTCCCTAGGTGATAACACCTTCTGTTCCATAGCTCCGTTCTCAATGGCCCAGTTATGCCCAGTGGTGTTTGGACTGTCCTTGAACAGGGCTGCCTTTCTCCAGTCTAATATCGCTGCTTATCAATATTACTGAGTTTGTATTTCCATGTGTTCAGCAGCCCAGTGGTAACAGAGTTGGTGCCAGATTTTAAGAATTAGAAAGCAAATGTCTGGCAGATGCCTTCTTTACTGCAGGCATCCTGACAGCCTGGATCAGCTGAATTCACATTGTGAATTCTTCACTGGACAACTCTGGACACCTTCAGTCCCTGCCTGCATTGATGGGTTTCATTCTTTACAAAGGTTGTGGGTAGCTCCACACCCAGACCATTTACAGCTCTCCCTTCCACTTGTCCTACTTTCGAGAGAATGAACATTGTTCTTTCTAGCTTTTGTATTTATTGCTTTCCACACAAAGTAACTGAATCATAATGCTTGCATTTTCCTGATCCATCTGTGACTTTGCTTCCTGCATCCTTTTAGTCTGAGCCTTTATCGTGGTTCTGCTCTAGTGGGTGTACATATGGACCCTGGGTTGCCATGCGCTCCTTGCTGTTAATCCTGTGCAAGGACAGTTCATCTGTCCTTTCTATTTGGAGGTATTTCCTTAGGGAAGGATCTGCTTTCCAAAAAAAATCTCTCTTGTAATTAGGAGTCACATGGCCTCATTCATCCCAGTCCTCTCTCATCTTCCCCACAGTGAAATGACAAAAAAAGGCTATATTGTCTGGAAATCCGGCATTCTCAGCCACTTACATCTGTCCATGGTCCCCAATTGTTCTTTTTGTAGGTGATACTTTGTTTTCTTCCCTGCTGTGGGTTTCATTAGGCTTAACAGCTGTCACTATGTGCATTTCATAATATGCTGGGAACATAAAAAAAGCCCCATGTTCCTAAAATTAAACTGGTTCTTCAGTAAGGAAATTATCTATAGATTCCAAAACTGTGACTAGGAGTTGCAAGGTAGAACTGGCCACCTGCAGAGCGGCGGCAGCACCCAGCTCCCCCAGCTGCTGTCCTCCTCCAGCTGGACATGCAGCTTGAATCACATCTGCGTGGTCCGCTTACAGGGGGTGAGGGAGCACATTGTGGATTGGGGAGTCACTGATGACCTCTAGCAGATCACACGTACTGAAGAACATGGATGCCTTGCTGGAATAAATTTTCCATTTTTTTATTCATTAGTTTGACTTTCCTTTCAATTATATATTTGAGGCTAATTATTGGAGACAGATAAACTGGAAATGATTTTGCAACTCAGATAATAGTGAAGAGTTGATCACTGGTCACTGATAATCATCCTATTTCCCTTAGCTAAAAATGTAAGTTTTCTTGCTCTTGATTCTCTTTTACCATCAACATCACAGCATTTTACTTACTGTTGCTGTTGTTACCACTACATTATTATGGATTGTTGTCACTACTGGTGAGTTGGTAATTTCTCATCTTGGGAGAGGTTTTCAACCGTCCAGATGCTGATGCAAGTGTAGAGCCAAAGTGCTGGCTCTGCAGGGTGCTTGGAAGGTTCTCCAAGACACATCTAATAACAGACACAGTTAAGTGGCCTCCATGAGTCTGCTGCTGCTCTTACTGAAGGCAAGGAACCACCACACATATATAAACATATCTCAAAAATACTTGAAGTTTCCTGGACATATTATCCATTTCAGCATTTAACCAGGAAAAGCACTTCTCTTTCTCCAGAGGAAACAGAAAAAATGGCACTTGATTTTAGCTATGTCTAGACTGATGTTCTTAGAGCCACCTAAAGTCTGGAGCCTAAGGGGGTCCACTGCACTTCATTTGCAGCACATGGGGGTGCAACAGCTACACCACGGCCCTCTGCATCTTCCCATTCCAGGCCCTTCTAGCACACGTATCACCTTGTGCACTTCCACCATCGCTCCAGCACACTTTGTATAAAGGGCCACATCACAGCAGGCCTTCACCACGCCTCCGGGCTGCTTGTTGGAAGGGCTCCAGAACAAGCCTGTGATCAAAAGAACAAATTCAAGCCATCCCTGCCCTGCATAACTGAGCAAAGTAACTAAGGAAGTGAAGGGCTTAGATGTTCCAATCCCTCTTCCATCCCAGACACTAGAGAAGTGAAGGTACTCTAACCAGAGGGCTGCCCCTACCCTTTCTTTTCTCCATCCTCCCCTAACAAGGGTTTGAGATAATTTCTATGGAAAAAACTTCTAATTCCCTGGCTTGATATGCCTTTATGCCACCAAAACAAGCTGCAAATCCAAGGCACGCTGGTTCCAGAGCAATGGGGTGCCATGGGAGTAAAATCTCCCAGTCCCAAAGAAAGGTTCTGTCAGACGGAGACAGAGTCCATGACCTTCTGCAACCCAGAGTTTCCCCCTCTAACCCTTCAGAGATGCTCCCTGAGAGCTGTCCATGCTCCCTCTGCTCCCAGACAAGTAGCATTGCTGGCAGAAAACTGTAGGCCATGGGAACAAAACCAAAGTGTCACAGGCCCTGAATACCACTGAAAAAGAGAGAAAGAACATAGAGCTTGAGCAGTTCAAACATTTTCATGCTCACTCACCCAGCTGAAAGGCCAGGCTGTCTTCAAATGGAAATGGTGCAAGTAAAAATAACAGTAAGGGGCAGAGGCATGAAAAAAAGAAATCATGAATCAGAGCTTTGATCACACACACTGTCCTGCCTCCATAGAATTGATGTCCCACTAATCCCTGCAGGGTATAGCTCAGCTCAGTGCACAGCTGTGCACACATTTTCGTTCAGACGAATCTCACCAACCCTTAGAAAAATCAGTGTACTGCCAATGGCTTACAAATGCTTGTAAATCAGGTCAACAACCCCAACTTTAAATATTCCATCCTGGCCTGGGTTTGTTTGTTTATGCAACATTTTATAAGCATGTTCTTCATTAAATAGAAAAAACTTTATACTTTCATTTCTTCACAGGCAGCAGGCAGCAGGCAGAATTTAAGAAGTCCAAAACATCCTTGCTTTTCAGCTCTTTGTTGAAGTCCTCATAGGACCCCTTTATAGACAAAGAGAATATTAAACTGGAGCCACTTCTTTGCTCCACTGAATTTTGATATTGCCCTACGTTTGGGCCGGCTGGGACATCTTCTAGAAAGTAGTGCTGGATTTATTAATCTTTCTCAAACCCTGCCACTGAAAAACAATTTCCATGGTATGACCAGCATGGCAATAGGTCTGAAGGTAAATGCAGGTTTTGGACCCTATTGGTTTCTAATATTCAGCTTTAAGACTTAGATTACATGTTTGTTCAATAGCAATAAACTTCCAGAGTTTTATAGAGTCATAAAAACACTACAACTGCTTCCATTTATGGCCTGTATATAATTTACTTGGGTAGGTTTCCTCTCTAATGGTGCAGTGCAAGTGATTTGAGTTCTATTAGCTGGAAACAGTACATCTACATTTGCAGAACTCTCATAAATAATTCTGCCCAATGGATGGCATCCCATCCAGACTACTGTGTAAAGAAGGGGAGGAGGGGCTGGCAGGGGGGT
>NW_009633832.1:124751-125509 GCF_000690535.1 Cariama cristata
AGGAGGGGAGAGACAGTGGGAATAGAAAAGAAGGCTGTTAAGACTTCACACAAATTAGGAATTCAGGGATCCTCTTTGCTGGTGGTATCAAAATCCCATTTTCCTGCTTAATTTGTGTGATGCTTTGAGCTTGAAATGTAACCACAGTTCATGCTAGACTGCAGGTTGAACTCATTCTGAGCCTTGCAAAGGCATTCATTTGAAACGATATCTCCCAGGACACAAAGAATTCCTGAGCACTCAGAGATGCACTCAGCTCCCTAGACGCTTTAGAGCAATAAATGAAATGTTAGACTGACTTACAGTTAAATGAATTATTTGGTCTCAGGTACAAGAACAGGAGAGCTGTATCTCAGGTTTAAGATCCTTCACCCATAGCAGGGAAGGGGGCTGGGGGTCACCCTGCAGTAAGAGAGAGGATGTTTCACCATGCAAACACCCAAGATAGAGGGAACACCATCTTTTATGTCCCTATAGCACCTAACGGTTAAATTACTGTGCTAAGATACCAATTGTAAGTGGTGCTGTCTGCCATCTATCACTATAAATGACATTAAAGGTAATGACACTTGATTTTCACAAGAAAACAAATCAATTAAATAACATCAACTCCTTTTTCATAGAATTATAAAGCAAAGGGTGAGCAATTGTGGGTCACGTTTCTCTAATGGAAGGATCCTCAAGGATAATGAAAAACTGGTATAGATTTGCTATTATTTAGACTATTAGTCAACCCCTGGCATCAGTACAGGCTGGGG
>NW_009633833.1:0-1233 GCF_000690535.1 Cariama cristata
TCAGTGTCCCAGAGGAACGGCCTCTCCCGGGGCACGGCACATCCCGGCCACTTAGAACCAGGCCCCTTCGAGCTGAGCAGGTCCTCTGGAGCGGGGGATCTTTCGGGAAGGCAAAGCTCCCCATGAGCTAACTCTAATTTTGGAGCGACCAGGACGTGCTCAGGTCCACTCTTCTCCCCTGCATCGGCCGGGCTGAGCCTTCACCCGAGCACCCCACGCGTGGGTGCTACGTCTCGGCAGATGCTGGTGGGTGCTTCCCAGCCCGAGCCAGATGCCCTCCCCGGCTCCGTGCAGTCGGCCGGAGGGCTGTTCTCCCTCACCGGCTGCAAGATGTTGGTGGAACAGCTGCTTTGATTTGCAAAACGCTGATTGCCAGAATATCTTGCATTCCAGGAGGCTGGGGGTGACTATTAGGGATGCAGAGCTCCAGGGGAGTGGAAATTCCTGCGCCCGAGCCAGCCCCGGGAGTTGCTGGAGTTACATTCGCCCTCGTCCTGCCTGCGCCGGGGGCTGCAGCAACCCCCCAAATGCCTTCGGCTCTGACACACGCGTCCTTGGCCAGACATCGGCACCCTGAAGTTGCCGTTTCACAATTGACAGACTCGGGGAGATTAATGAAAATATTCTCAAAAAGGAGGGAGCGATGGGGAAAACGCCACGGCACAACGGAGGCGTCTGCAATTGTAACAGCCCTCCCGATTTTCTGTAAACTAGGCCACTTCCCCTGCTCTTCCTTATCCTTGAATCACCTCAGCCAGCAGCTGAGAGTAAACATGGAGTTGCGTTCCCGCTCCTAACCACCTCCTGCTCCCGTCTTACAGGCAGCGTCTGTGTGCCGTGAGGCGGCCGTGCCACGTTACGAGCCGGGCGGCTCTGTAAGCACGGAGAGCTGTCCTGTCTCACGGCTACGGCGTGCGGTGGGAAGGCAAAAGACTCGGCTCCGGGCTCTGACGAAGCTGCGTGACCTTGGGGTTGTGCCACGCGCCCCCGCTGCCTCCTCTCTCGGTGGTCCTGCTTTGCCAAGGGTTGTGATGGGCTCTCCCCGCACTCCGGCTCGGCAGTGAACTTGAACTGTCCCTGTTTTTCAGAGAGGGAAAAGAGGAATGAGGGTAGGAGTGATTTTTCCCAAGGTCACACGGAGGTAGCGGCAGCATCACCACCAGCTCTGTGTCCCCAGCCCCCACTGAAGATGTGGCCGCGAGGGCCACCAGGCGCGGCAGCCAAGGGTCCTTG
>NW_009633833.1:1644-3206 GCF_000690535.1 Cariama cristata
CAAGTCAGAAATACAATTTAATTTTGCCACAGCGCTTGCTCTGGAAGCGGGCTGGCCCGCCCTGCCCGGTCTGTGTGGTCCGAGCTGCCAGCAGCCCCCTCCTCGTTAGGCAGAGCTAACGAAGAGGGAGGTGAGCTGTGCCGGGCTCGGTGGCGCAGGGCTGCTGTGAAGGGCTGTAAGAGCAGCAGGGCGATGCTGCGTAACGATGAGGGAAGACCCCAAAACAGCCCGCGGCCCCTGCAACTTGCTCGGGCAAAGAGCGTCCCTGCAAGGTGCCTGCCCATAGAGCAGCTCAGGTCAGGTTTATTCCTGTGAGATGGAGGGGAAGGGTGACACACAGCCCAGGCCCCGGGAAAGCTTCACCCTCCAGCACCGCTCTGGGCCCCATCCAGCTCTCAGACTTCACAAGACCTGGACCGGCCTCCAATCCAAGGAGGCTCTTAACAACTCCTCCACCTCCGCTGCCCAAAAAAGGGGTCAAACCCACCTGGCTGGATTCTGGTCGCTGCTCAGCGTTAAAGCGTGTTCTTACAGCCTGAGCCACTCTGCAAAGCAGGCTCCTCTTCCTCTGCTGAGGTGGGTCTCCATCCTCACCCCCTCCCCAGGCAGCCCCACCAGCCGCAGCGGGGGGAAGGAGAGCAAAGCAAAGGTGACAACCGGACGGCGGAAGCTGTCGGACCCGCGCACGCTGTTCGCCGACCTGTGTCTCACCGGGCACGCTCACCTCCTCCTCCGAGCCAGGGGAACCGAGCTCACCCATGGCCGGGCAGGATCAAAACCAGAAGCGAGCAATAGGCTCGGCACGCACGAGAAAGCACCGATCGGCCTGACGGCTATTTGGAGATGGCAAACCCACCCGCTCCGGCCCCTTCCCGTCTCACGGAGGCCACGGAGATTCCTGGCCAGCTGACGGGTGGCGTAAGCACTTTATTGATTTCTGCATTCAGCCTAGGAGAGATTTAATTGAAATACGGAGGTTTCTAACCTCAGTGTCAGCCTCTCAGCAGGGACGTTGCTGTGTAGAGCAGCCAGGGTTGTGCCATCCTCTTCCAAACGCCGTCTCCTGCTGGGAACATACATGTGGAAAACGGAGATCCCTCCCAGAGAGGGACGCGCTCGCACACATTAACCACACTCACCATGGCAGGATCCAAAAGCAGCCTTCTCGGAGTGGTACCCATGCACTGGTACTGAATACGGCCTCATCCTTTTGCCATTTATTGTTAAATAAACCCCTCCTGGTTTATATAGCACCCCGAGGCCAAATTAAGGCCTGGCTCAAGTATAATTCAGTTAAAAGCAGAAATGCATTGAGCAGCGAAGCATGCAAATCTTTATGTGTGCAGTGAAAATCACAGCGTTGAATACAAAAGCAGAGCTGGGTTGGGACCAGCCAGAAAAATCCCCGGAGAGGTCTGGGTACCAGCATCCAGGGGCTGCCCAGGAAAATTCAGGGCTTGCTCACCCTCTCTGCCTCTGACAGATTTTTCTCTTATTTCTCTAATATTACAGAGGTGTGGGCTGAGAGGGGCTAGAAAAGACGGCAGCACCCAGTCCTCCCC
>NW_009633833.1:3260-18963 GCF_000690535.1 Cariama cristata
CAGCTTTAAACCCCAAGCCATGGCGTTGGCGAGACCCGAGCGAATCCTGCCCGGCTTCGGGACTCAGAGAGTCCGAGGTTTGGCAGCACGGGATGTTCTCCGAAGTACAAACACCCCTTCCTTCTGGCCCAAGGAATTCCCGATGGCTGGGCCGGACGCAGCGAGCACCTCTGTGCTCCTTGAAAAGGCTCCATCCTCCCTGACAGCGCTTCCACCCGCACGTTTGGGCACCCGCTCCCTGGGGAATCGGTGATAGGGCCGAGGCGGGGGGTAAGAGGGGGCTGGCCTATGAATATCCCATTTGTACCAAATAATTGCCTCTTTCCCAGGCTGAAGAACCACCAGTTGGTCTTTCTGCTCTTTGAAATTGTCAGAGCTGAGCAAATAGCCCTGCTTCCCCTGGGGCCGGGAGCGGTGGGCCCTGCTCCCTCCCACTCCCCTGCAGGCTCCCCTCATTAAAACACTCGGGGAAGCTGAACAGCGTGCCAGCCCTTCCTACGTACCCCATAAAGCTGACAAGCAATTATATCCGCTGAAGGGAGCCATGCTGGGAGAGCAAAGAAAGGCTCAGAAAGGCAGCGAAAGCAGGTCTTTTTGTACCCACGCTCAGGGAGCGGGCAGCAGTGCTTCATGGAGAACATCACACCAGACCCTACGGGATGCTCCTTCCCCTTGCAGGTCGTGTCCTTCCATCTCCCGCATCCACAGGGAAGGTTGCAGTGCAAGAATAAAGAGCTACTGGGATTTAAGGCTGACATTCACTGCTTCCCGCAGGAAAGGGCACGCGGTTTGCAGGTGGATAGCACTGGACCAGCCGCTTCAGAGCCTCGGCAGGCACTCTGCTCCCTGGGCCACGTCCTAGGGGCTCTGAAGCAGCTGAGCCTTTCACGGCAGGAAAGGAGCCGCTTGTGGGAGAGGGGATAACTGAATTGGAAAATGTCATGACTACAGCATAGCCTTAGCCATGTCGGAAGCAACTGCATTTTACTCCAGGCACTTCCAAGAGGCTGGAGTTTCCAGGAGAGTTGAATTCAGAAGGAACAGTTTTGGGGCTAGGCTGGGCCCCTTGGCAGGGGAGATAAATCCAGGAATACACTCTAATTCCAAACCTACAGCCTGACCACAGGACTTGGCTGGCAGAGGTGACCTCCAAGGATGTGATATTCCCCCAGATTCTTCCTTTTACTCTAGTGATTCCCCCAGCAGCTTGCATGGCTGAAGGCAGCAAGCTGCCTCGCACCCCCAGCCCCACCGTAAGAGCTCACGGCAGAAGGCAGAAATAAGAGCAGCTTCAAAAGAGAGAGACCCGACGGTAAGGAGAGGGACCGTGGCAGAGCAGCCAAGAGCTCTGAGCATCTCCCAGTGATGTCTTTGTGGCCTGGGTATCTCCCTGATCCTAGAGCTGCCAGGCAAGACACCCTGGTGTCTTGGACACCCCCTTTGTTCACCCCACCACCCTCGATCAGCAGCCCTACCTTCACAGGTGACAGCAGCAGTGGGATGGAGACAAACCTTCGCCCCTCGCCTTCTCCCTCCCCATCCCACCCACGTTACACTCCGAGGGTGAAGTCAACATACGGGGCAGGTGGGTGGTTTCCTCTTCCTTGTGCCAGCAGCCGCTGTGTTGACAATGAAAAGCCAGGGAGGAATCCTGTAACGTGGTGGTGGGGGTGTGTTTCTCAAATAAAAGTCCATTAATAACGAGCAAAGCGTTTAATGAGAGGCTAGAAGGAGTTCTCAGCAGTAAGAGGGGATTAAAGGTAATCTTCATCACTCATGCCTCCTTGCTGTGCAGAGGCGGTTCTGACCTGCTCTTGCCAAAAGGGCCCAAGGTGGGTAGGAGCGAGGTAGGGCTGGGACACACGGCCCTGGGGGATGTAGGACTGCGACTCACCTGATGAAGGGTCCCTGTGGGAAGGAAACAAGACACAGTTTAAGTATGATCAGTTTTGAAGCAGCCATTCACATTTAAAAATCATGATTTCATCTTAATTAACCAGGGCTTCCCCTTAAAGAAGGGCCTGGAATTTCCGCTGGCACGAGAACGAGAGCATTTTTTCATCCGAGCACAGAGCTCTAATTCAAATTTGGCCAAACAGATCCTCTGCCAGTTCACAATGTGTGATCTGCTCCGGCAGGCATCGCAGCCTCTGCGCTGGGATGAAACCAAACTGTGAAACCAGAAGCCTTGTACCATATGGGTCCCTTACAGACCAGGCAGGGGATGTGCTCTCCTCAGCATCTCTGGAGTAAAAGTGCATGAGAAAGGTTTGATGCACAGCATCTTCCCTGCTCTCTCGCCCGTGGGGGGGAAGGAACAGCCCCTGGGGCTGTCCCACCCTCTGTGCCCACTCCCAGAACGCCAGCAGCTTCCCTGGCCACCGCAGGCAGAGAAGCAAAGTTTCCAGGAGTTACAGATGACTCTAGAAGGAACCAAACATTTGGATTTGGCACCTCAAGGCCCTGGTAGAGATGCTGACCCCCTACAGCCAGCTGGGAAACAGAAATTACACCTTCTCCACCTGATCTCAGCCGGGCTGGCACTACAAAGAGCCGCAACTGACCCAGGGAGCCAAAAGCGGTGTGGAGTATCTTGGAACAGTGTTCAGATTTTAGAAAGTCATGATCTCATCATGCATCTCCAGGGAGCAGGGAGAAAAGCATCCTCACGGATTAAAATTTTGGTTCCAGATTACTCACTCAGCTCTGGGAGCAGGGAACTAATTTTCCTGGCTTTGTATTTCTGTCAAACACTGTGCTTAATTCTCTTTTAATATTGCTTTTATACTGGTTTGACACCACTAGTTTATGTGCAGCTACTCCTAATCTGTGGTAGTGAAAGGAAAGGCACGCTCAGACCTGCTGTCCCAGATTTCACTGTATTATCTGCTGATTTCTACTGCCCCGTCTCTCTCTCAGGTTTTACTACGAAGGGGGTTTTCTAGAGTGCTCTCGACCACTCACACCAGCTGATTTCTCCTCTGCCTACATTCAGAGTCCTACTTCGCAGGCTGCAAGCACTGGGTTGCAGCTTTGCCGAGTGCTTCCCTTCTGCCTCGCAGCCTTCCACCCTCTCTCACCAATTCCCAGAGAGGTTGTTTGCTCTTCTCCAGCTCTGCTAGGTCTTCCCAACTCCCCCACACTTTATGTCATCAGGAAACTTAGTCACTTTTTATGCTATGCCTCCCTCAAGGTCACAAATTTCAAAGGGGACTCGGGCACCAAGTGCGGTGTGCTGTACGTCCCTTTTCCCAGCCTGAAGCTTTTTCCCTGATACTCTGCTCTCTGCTCCTGTGGGGTTAATTCACCTCTTCTCAAAGGCCTCCTCAACCTAAGCTGGGTAAATCAGTGGTAGCTCCTAGAAAAATGTATCTCCTAAAAATATCCACGAAAGACAACCATGCTGGGATTTAACTGCACAGCTGTACTTTGAGAAGGGCGAAGTGCCTGGCTGCAGCTGGAGATTGTTTTGTCTCCCATCTCTCAATTCCGTCATGTCCTCCGTATGTTCTAGCAAATTCATCAGGCATGACTCACAGACCTTCCCTGTACGCATTCCCATCTGCTGACTGCCCCTTCCTAAAATTAGACCCTACTCTTGTTGGCACGCGGGTTCAGTCACAGGGGAAGGTGAGGAGCTGCAGACCCACGTCCCTTCCTTGCATCACAGCAGGGAGCTGAGTCCAGAAGGGACCGGTGTTCAGGCGGAGGAGAACGATCCATCTCCCCTGCTCAGCTTGTCCTTGGCCCTGCTGCTGCAGCGGAGGGTGACAATGATAAACGTTTCCATTCTCCGAGAGGCGGCTGAAGACCACTGCCTCATTTCACGAAGGCCAGCCCCTGAGGGATGAGAATGCTCTGGATCAATACCAACTTGATCATCTACTCCAGAGAGGAAGGACACCTTCCCCTATGAAATCCTAGAGACCATGACTGCTTGCTGCTCCTCATTCTAAAGTCCCAAATTTGTGTGAACTTAGCCATGCACCTTTCAGCCACCTTTTTGCTCACTGAAGGATTTGCTAGAATCAGTCTGACTCCAAATCGCTTGTCCAGACGTCCTATTCCTAAGGGTCTCACTGGTGGGTGTGGGTCTCCCATCTGCTAGGAAGGGGAGCTCTGAAGGCTGGACTCTGGGTGGTGTTTGGGGAGGAGAGAAAGGAATAAGGTCATGGCTTTGCTAAGTGTAGAACAGCACTGACCTTCAGCTGGGGAATTCCGTGCTCCCGTTATTTTCTCTGTTCCCGGGGGAACATTCACCAGGAGTGAAGTCAGTTGTTAGGAGACACTGACACTACAGCTAGAATATTTTTGGCCACATTCAGGCGGCTGGGACTGACTATAAATCCAACAAGTGTTACTGGAGATGTGCACACATGCATCATTCTTTTACTGTTGACCTCAGCCCCAGCCCCAGAAGGGCAGTGTCATGCAACAGTTACAAAGCAATAAAAGTATTATTCTTTGATGAAAGTCAGAAAAAATGACTCCTTCTCACCCTACTGACCTCCTGGGGGTAGTCGGAGTCCTAGCAGTCTCATTAGCATTTACTGACTCTGGGTTTGGGGCACAAGCTGGAGACTGTGAATTAAATTTGACCAGAGGAGAGGGAACAGGAGTCCAACCTGCTGCACAGAGCACTGGAAGGACTGCACCGAGCCTACGAGGTAAAAACTTCCCCTCGAGATGCCAAGAAGGGCTTTGCACTGTGGGTCCCAGTGCGGGTGTGCAGGAGGGCAGGAGCCCCGCTGGTACACCAGAGCCCTGCTCACTTTGGCAAGGCCGGCAGTGACATAGATCCACCCAGTTGGAAGCTGGAAACTCAGCTGAGCTCTGGAGTTGGGAACAAACACTAAACACGGAGCCTCGGGCTACTGCTTTCATGCCCTGCCCTTTTCACGTTACAATGGTCCATCGGTGCTCTTGCCCCACGTTTTGTCCTGTTAGCCGTAAGCGACGGTTGCCAGATGTCCTCTGGCCACCTGAGAGACAGCCCATCAGCTGCAAAACGTGTATAAAAATATAACATGTAAAAGCAAAAGAAACACTCCCATATACTACTCCTGAATTTCAAACCTCCAGAGTGCTCATCAAAGCATTCAGTTTTCATACTTCCAAGGCAGATTTTGCATTTCCTCCCAGCTGTCACTGTCAGACCGTAATGGGAAACAACAGACAAAACATGGTACGTGGCTCGGAAGGATGAGACGAATGAGCTACTTGGTGGTCTGCCGTGTTGTCTAAAGAAACTCTTTCCAAGGGTCAGTTATTTCGCACGTGTCTAATGCAACTCATACTCTCAGCAGAGATCTCCTAGAACCTCACTGGTAATTAAGACATGGAGTACCCGCAATTTCCAGGTCCCATACCCAGAACCATACCCAGGAAGGACCCTGAGCAAGGTCCTTTCCCACTCCCTTCCTCACCCTTGCTCTGTCTCCTGCCTGCGGCTGTGACTTTGCCTCTGTAAAGGCTCTGCTCTCCCTCCTTGCAGACAGCCCGTCGGCTCCAGTAAATGTCACAGTCAAACATCTGAAAGCCAACTCAGCCGTTGTGACTTGGGATGTTCTGGAAGATGAAGTTGTCATTGGATTTGCAATTTCCCAACAGGTATGGTGCCTACAGTTACCCAGTTTCGGTCATGTTCATCTTCACCCCAGGTCCCCTCAGTTTCCAAGTTCTCTTGCTGCAGTTTAAGCCCATTCCTTCTCGTCCTGTCCCTCGTGGTCTGGGAGGGGACTTGGCTTCCCGTCCTCTTTGCAGCAGCGCTTCATGTATTGGTAGCTGCAGAGAGGAAAGGGTCCGACGGCCTCCACGTCCGTGGCGGACAGGGCAGGAAGCAGTGGTCTTAGATGACAGCAGTGCACACGGGAGGTCTCTCCACCACTCTGTGCTCTCCTCTCTCGGCTTCCAGAAGAAGGACGTGCGGATGCTGCGCTTCATCCAGGAGGTGAACACCACCACCCGCTCCTGTGCCCTCTGGGACCTAGAGGAGGACACTGAGTACATTGTGCATGTCCAGTCCATCAGCATCCAAGGCCAGAGCCCTGCCAGTGAGCCAGTCCTCTTCAAGACCCCCAGGGAAGCTGAGAAACTAGCCTCTAAAAATAAAGGCAAGTGTGGGTGAGTTCCTATGTGGCCCCTGGGACGCCCAGGCAGTGTAGGGCTCTGCAGAGAGGAAAGCAGTATCCTGTGCAATGAGGATAGCTGGGTTAAACGCACGCAGGGCTGACTGCCCTCTCACAGCCCCACATGGACAAGTGGGAGGCCCTGAGAGTACCCAGCAGACAAGGCTGACGGGTGCACAGAGTGATAGGGAGATGCTGCCAAAGGCCGGCTGTTCATTTCTCCCGTTTCAGATGAGGTTTAACAGGCAAAGTGAGGAGGAGAAGGTTTCCAGACCAGGAGCTGTGTGTCCAGCATCCTTGCAAGTGGAGAATGCCAGGGGAAATTCCTGAGCAGACTGTGAACCTATGTGGAACCAGACCCCTGGATGGCACTGGGCACACCACCACTGTGCTCACAGGGTACTTGGGCAGGGGGGGATTCGCTGAGCATCCTGTGCTTGGATCCCAGGACAGCAGGAAAAAAAAATACCCAGAGACTCCCACTTTTCTTACATTTCAAATGTTTCTGCCAAATCACAGAATCACAGAAAGTTGAGGTTGGAAGGGACCGCTTGAGATCACCTAGTCCAAACCCCTGTTCAAGAAGGGTCAACTAGAGCAGGTTGTCTGGGATCACATCCAGTTGGGTTCTGAATATCTCCATGGAGCAAATCAGGCTCTTCCTCACTGGCAACTGCTTCACTTCTTCCTCTTAAGCCAAACCAGACTGTTGAAGGTTTTCTGTCATCAAGAATCTGTGCTACAAAAAGGGCTAGGGAGTACAGGGGTCTGGGATATAAAGGGTTACTGCCTGCCTACTGAGGACTCAGCCTGTTGCAGGGCTTTTGGCCGTGGTTCCTAGGATGTTGTGAGTTTTTGACTCTTTCTGCTAAAATGATTCGGTGTCTGTAAATACTGAATTGCTGTTCATCTGAAAGCACTAAGAGGAGCACTGCTTCCCTCCCTGGAGGCCTGAACTGTAATCTTCTTAGTGCTTTGAAGCCAAGGAGGCGCATTACGCCCTGCAAAAAGGCTCTACTCCTTTCTGAATCCCATGGCTCCACTGAAAAATACCATGCCAGGCTCCACGCTCCCGAGCTGGGAGAAGAACTATTGAAGCATGCAAGGCTTTGTGACAGGCGCAGACGGCACTAACAGAGACCAGAGACAGAGCAGAGCGAGCCACCATGGGGCCAGATAACATGTGGACTTACCCCATGGCAGCTCCTCTGCGGTAACGGCCCGCTGATCCTGTCTCACTGCTCCTCCCTTGCCCCATCTCCAGCTACTTGTCAGGGGCAGTTGCTGCAGAGCAGCTGATGCTCTGCAAGTTCAAATCGCAGCTCGTGCTGCTGGCATGACTGACAGGCGAGGACTCTCTCCCTGCTAGCTTTGACCCTGACGCACTGATGATTTGAGTCAAGGGCACCATTAAAGCAGTGTCTGGTGCAGCCTGAGCCGTGCGGTTAGGTTTCACAATCTCTCTTTCCCCTTGTGCAGATGAGGTGACAATGAAGGAGATGGCGAAGAAAAGCCAACAGCTGCGAGCGGGGGAAATTCTCATCATTGTTGTGGTGTTGATTATGTGGGCAGGTCAGTTCAATCTTTCTGTCAAAAGCATGCCATATCCCTAGGGCCCGCTGGCTTGCTTGGTTTGCATGTGTAATCATGTAAGATCTGAAAGGAAACCCTTCCTCCCATAAAGAGTTCTGCACATTCAGCTGTAAGGGCACCCCGGTTCTCTCTGCAGTATCACACGCTGGGCAGTGCCAAAAGCAGGTGAATCAGCGGTCTGATCTGGTCCAGTAGGAAGGAGATAATGGACTTGATGAACCAATTGCCTAATTCCCCATGGCTAATCCTGTAATCTCAGTTTTTCCAGAATGCACTGACAGTAACGCCCTCAGCCATTCAACAGGATGCCTCAAGCCCTTCAAACGACACAGGTCATTGTAATTATCTGGCTATTATATGACTCCAACTCTCATGCAAAACAGAAATTTAAGAGCCTTGCTCTCAACCCCACTTCAAAATCAATTAAAATAATGGAAGCATTGCAAGAACAAAGGGCCCCAAACATCAAAACACCAATAAACCCAGATCCTCTGAACATCCACTATTAAAATACAAAGAATAGTATTTAAGAGTCAGACGAGGGACATTAGCAGAAACATATTAACTGAAAGGAAGGAAAAGTCTACATGAACTTGGGACCGTGGGACGAGGAAGGACTAGCACTAGCAGAAAGCTGCTATCCCAAAGGATGCTTTGGAGCCAAACTTTTGGCAATCTTTTGAAATTCCACCCTAGCTCTCCTTAAACCTTGCAGCCACTAATCCTTTTAATCCAAGCAGAGGCTCTGCTACAAGACAGCTACTGTAGTATATGATTTTATATGCAAGAGCACATGCTCAGCGGCAGCTGAGAGCACCCAGTGCTGTGGAAGGTACAGTAAAATCCTAGGGCCACTCTGCTGTGGGATGCAATGGGCATAGCTAGGCACATACATTAACACGGCCTCTAACTGAGCATCAGATAAACGTGCTCCTTCAATGTGAAGATCCCTCACTATGACTTTCTGTAATACGTACAAATATATAAATTAAATCTCCAAAGAGAAGCAGGAGTTTTCCATGGGACCACATTTCAGTAGAGCTTACAGCAAATCGTACCTAGGACAAATCTCACTCGTGTTTTAAACTAGAAAATAGGGAGAGAAAAACGCCCCTGACTCCTGCTCCATCGGCTTAGCATGTCTGAAGTGGCCATATCCAGCCCTTCAGCTTGTTCGGTTTGGAAATTACATGCATGAGTTAATGGGAAATAAAGTTTGCACATGTTTTTTTTCTATTTAGAGCCCCAGCCTCCCTTGGCTGCCAGTCAGCTGCTGCTCCTGCTGCAACGTAAAACATTAATGAAACAACATTTGCTCCCTGCGAGTCACAGAGCACACTGCCCACGGGGGAATGGTTCAGGTGACCCAAGGAAATTGGCAGGAAGGGAAAATAGCACTTTGGTAAATCCATGATCCATAAAAGACAACCTTTGCCACTCGGTATTTAGTCCTCTTGCCCCAGTCAAACCACTTTTCCACACACAGACCGTGTCAAGAGTCACACACGGAATTTTCCTCGGTCAGAAGAAAAACCCACCACAGTAGTATTGAGCAGCTGATGACTTTGACAACTTGTAGTTTCAGTGGTGAGCATAACGTTATGTCCTCTAAAGGCGGTGTCTGTCATCTCTGCTGCTGTAAACTGTAACAATCCTGAATTGATAGGGGTTGCCATCAGTTTGCTCCAACAGAAGATTTGGCCCGTTTATACTAGATTCTGCTGAGATGAGATACCTCCAGGGAGAGATGTGAAGAGGAAACCAGTCACTGATCTGAGATCTGTCACAGAAGGGGGAGATGGAGGGATTAACTGTGTACTGTACAGCTCCGCAAGGTTTCTTACAAGTAAATCCAGGTGACACAGAATCAGATCCACATAGAATATTTTTTTGCCCTTGGAAAGTCCTGAGTTTACCACGTGCTATTTGCACTTCCAGAGACTGGGCAGCAATTATTGCTAAAGATGATAATCAAATGAAAAGCTAAACTAAATTAAAAGGTTTCCAAAACCTCTGGTCCATGATCTTTCCAGCATTTATGTCAAGTTTTAGTTGTGCACATTCAAATCTAAATGCCTTGCCAGTAAAAACAGTCATGAATAATTACATGAAACGACTGAACAACTGATTCATCTCCCACTGTAGTATAATCTAAAACTCAGATCAGTGTCAAAACAAAGAATTTGCTAATACCACAATTTCCCTTCTAGACAGATGACTTACATTTAAAAAGGGAAGCAGGTGGGGGAAAAATCTCTCTACATCTAGTGGGCTCTTTACAAAGTCCTAATATACAAAAACCTCTTTGCAGCTCTTAACCTGGCCTGGTCATAACCTGAAGGGCTGATGATGTTTTAGCAAATGCGAACTGGAACTGGTCTGTGCCCAGGGCTCTGAACTGAGACAAGACCCAACCTCTTGTGCTGTCTGTATTTCTGTTATTGTACACAGCACTTTGCTTCTTGGTGCCTCAGTTTTACCATCAGAAATCACAGAAGGCCTGACTGTGACAGATGTTAACCTACTCTCCTAGGACCAGCCATTCATTCACACAGGCAAGAAAGAATTTGGACCACTGTGTTTAGCAGTAACACCTGGGGGCAGCTGCCTTACAGAGCAGTTTGTGATGATCTGGTGAAAGCTTTACATACGTTTTGCTATTAGGGGAGTGCAATATTTTCTGGTAAAGGAGAAGCAGCATCTGTCTGGATCTACTTAACCTGCACGTTTGGAATCCGCAGGCAGAGAAGTTATTTGGTCAAAATGTCACATAAAAGCTTCCGAGAAAGACATGTGCAGTCTTCTTACATGTTATGGCTGCTTCTGCTTTTCTCTTCAAGTGCCTGCATGTGTGCGAGGAGATTTCCACCGGCAGTTTTTGCTGCCATCACTGTTGCATATTTGCAGATGTTGTCCTGCTGCTCAATAGGCCCTGGCTTGTATCACATGTGGGCAGGTACGGCACCTGCCTCTCATCTGCCAGCTCCAGCTCCTTCTCTTCATCCCAGAGGAGAAAGATCAGAGGACGTATTTTCACTAACCAGAAATTCCAGGAGCTCCTGTGCTTGCAAAGCAAAGATCCCATTTAACCGCATGGTTAGTGTTGATCACTATCCAAATGTTGGGCTTAAAACACTTGTCCTATTTAATGACAGGGTAAGTTGGAATATAATTAATCTTCTGTCCTTCTGTGTAACTAGTTTAGCATGGAATTAGGCATCGAGAAGGAAACAGCCAGAGGGCTGACTTGCTGTGTGAGAAAATGATCCTTAGGAGCAATTGTGAATGCTGCTGAGATCTCTACCAGAAGGCACAAAGCCGGCTGGCAAGCAAGGGATCTTTGATCTCTGCAGGCTCCAGGGGCTGAGCTCATTTGTGTGATCACTAATGCTTTTTCCTGTTAGGGGTGATCGCCCTGTTTTGCAGACAGTACGATATCATCAAAGATAATGAGCCAAATAACAGCAAGGAGAAAGTCAAGAGCGCCTCGGAGAACAGCACTCCCGAGCACCAGAGCGGAGGGCTCCTCCGCAGCAAGGTGAGATGCTGCTGGGACACAGTGGGGGACAGGGCGGGCAATCAGCTTCCAGCTGGGCCTCAGCTAAATTACCCAAAAAGCAGCCTCCGTTAAACATCCTCACTCCAGCCTCCTCCCTCCAGCTGGGATACAGAAAGGAAACACCCCTTCACATCCATGCATGCCAGTACCACAGCTTCATCAGTGGTCTGAGCCTCCCAGACGCATTAGGACACCAGCACTTCACTCCCACCTCTGGATTAGCCTGCACGTCCATCAATAAAGCAGATTTTAACCCGTATTTTTTGAAGCGTCTGAACATCTCTGGAAGAAAAATGCACTGAGCGATACTGCAGTCCCTGAGCTGCTTGGGTCCTTACTCCCACCGCAGCCCTTAGGTGGCATGTGGTAAAGAGGATATTACTCTTGCAATTAACTGAAGAGCTGATCAGCAGGAGGATGGCTGGTAATACACGTGATGTTAAAGGTATGACATAGCCATAATGCAAGCAGACTCGAGCCTGTAATTTACACCAACTTATTTCAATTAATTTAACTTTCTTGTGTTTCTGTTCACAACTTGCACTCTGGGACATCCCCACCACTTCACTTTTACTACTTATTTGAAATAGTCCACTTATTCATGCTCACTCAGAAGCACAGAGTGATGAACCGTGCAACCCTAAAGCCTCAACTCTGGCCCTTTTTTGTTATCCCGAGGGGATGGGAACAAGAACTTTTACAAAAACAAAAACTGACCAGCACACTGCACTGATCTCTGATGTGTTTTTTTCTCCCTCTCTAGCGATTCCTATACATCCTTTCTTCCTTTGTCTCCTTTTCTCTTCTAGTTTCCAAAAAACAAGCCCTCAGTGAATATCATTGAAGCGTGACAGCCTGCCATCTGATAGATGGACTCCGTTCTTCACTCTCACTTTCTGCCACTGAGCCTTGATGACTAGGGAGGTGAAATATTGTTGGAGCAATTTGGAAAGAGACCTAGCAATTGTCACTTGCTGGCATACACCTCTTTGTCTGTGTTCTGCAAAACATCTGGCCAGAAAGAAAAATCCTGCAAAAAAACCTGAAACCCAAACAAACAATTAAGATGGAAAAGCATCAGTGAGACAGCTGCTGCCGGTGATCCTGTACTGGACTCATGAATCACCTGGGCCAGAGCAACTTCACACATACTCCTCTCCGCTCTCACAGTCTGTCTTCTGGAACAATTTCCCTGTCTTCAGAAACGTACAAGGTTTTGTTGTATCTTTATTTTGTCTCACTATCACTACATCTTGACAGTATTAAGGTGAGCTCAGGCATCCTTCACTGTCACTCCTCTCCAAGCAAGAAAGGAGGAAAGCTCATCACAGACACAACTAGCAACCAGATTTTGGCTGCTGTGTGCTCTCAGCTTGCTTTGTTCCATTGATGTGTGCTGTGTAACACGTCTTGCGGGTGGGTTTTTAAAACAAAAACAAAACAAACAAAAAACCACATACCCCAGTTTCCATTCGCACTGCGAGAACTTCCCTGGTTGTTCTCCATTTAGGTTGCAGCACGTATCTCCACCGTTGCTGTCTCTCCTATCTCGCACTGGTGCTCTTCATCTCAGATAATTGGGGGCACGCTGAACACTGAGGCATAGACCAATATGAGGGGACACCAGAAACCGTTATTTAGCTTCCAGGATAATTTCAACCATTTTCTTCATGGTATTTTTCAGCTGGGCCTGAGTCTACTCACCAGTGTGATAAAAGGTCCATAAAAATGTAGCCAGTCAGCAAAAAAAGAAAAAAAAAAAGAAAAAAACTCATGATACCGGTTGCTATGCAAGGTCTCCCGTGGCAATAGCTATTTATTGTGAAAGGCTCTTGCCTAAGAGACCTTTTTCTGAGGGCTCAAGTTCTTCAATTGCTTCTTTTAATAGGGTTCCTGTGGGAAGGTCTGGTTCTCCTTACACGTCCTGTCTGCACTATTTTTGTGACGTTGTAATGCCAGCTATCTGCTGGAGGCAGTCCTCCATAAAAAGGATGTCGGTGAATGGGAAAGGGACTGGGGTTCTCCTCTCTCTTAAGTGCTTGATGTTTGTAAGCTGACAGGATCCCTGGGATTGCTGGTGCTCTGGAAGCTGGTCAATGCAAGTCCATCACATGGAAAAGATTTACTCTTCGTAGTGTGCCATGGGATATCTGTATTTAATTACTCCACAAGACCACTCCATATGCACTAGGGGATGAGGCAAGATCCTACCTGTTCCATCAAATACCAAGACAGGTTGGCCTGAGCAGGGTTTGAATCTTGTTACAAGAAACCTGCACTCAGATGTGCCTGGTTTAAAAGTCCCTGCAAAGAAACAGGCTGGCAGTAACAGAGTTCAGCCATGTCTCCTCTTCCACTGTTACCAGCCTTTCCAAAATAGTTGATTTGAGAGAAAGGCACCAGGAAGTCTGCTTGCAGATGTGTTGGTGAACAAGCAAGGGCTTCCCCTTGTGCTGGTTTCAGAAGGTAGGCCAACCCCAAAGGTCTCTTCAGTGGATCCTTTGCCAGAACATACTCCTCCATCACCAAGAGGGAGAGGTCAACACCTCTGATACAGACAGAGCAATAAACATTTTATAATGTACAATAAAAGATTAAAGGCATCTCTTGTGTCCTTGTAACATCTGAATTTAGCAATATTTCAACTTCACCTGCTTCAAGCAGAACACACACAATAGAACAGGGGGACTTTCTCTGTATTTCCCAGGGACCACAGCATAAAATATTTTCTCAATGTCTGGGTGTAGAAAACCAGAAAGGTTCAGAGTTCACTGTGGCTGCAGAACAAGGAGGGAAAAAAAAATTTGCAACATAAATAGCACTACAGCCATACCTAGCAAGATTCTTCAGACATGTCTGTTATCTCCTAAGAAAGAAATGTCATTTGGAATCCGTACCCCTATAAAGGAAGATTTAGGACAGATGGTACAGCATGTGCAAAACGATAAGAGTGATGCTCTCTCATAATCCTAGAGCAGACAGCCAAGCAAGCAGCCCTCAGAAGCCTGCTAGTGAGGAAATTCAGCCTGGTAATTTGGCAGGTTTGGGGGGTGGGAGGTTGTGTGTCTGTTTTTAAAGACAGTTGTCCCTGGGAATTCAGACCATTTCCCCTTTTTTACAGTAACTGTTGTTGTTCCCTAGTGACAGGTTTAAACTATTTCTTTCCTAACAGAGATGTGCTCACTCCTTGTTTGGTAGAAAAGAATTAAAATGTAAAGCATCAGTGTTTGTGCAGAGTTAAATATTCACACCATAATGTGGCAGGAGGTAGAAGGGTTATCACTGTGTTCCATAACTGCAGGCTTTAAAAGTAAGGTAATAATGCTATTAGGGAGAAGAAACAAGTGTAGGCTGGCAGCAACTCAACTTAGCAGACAGGGACTCCAAGCTATCCAATTCAAGTGATTCTCTTAAAGGAAATGTTTTCAGCAACTCTAAATTGAAGTGATATAGTAAGTCCACACTTTAGGAAGAGGTGTTTCCCATTATAGGAGAAGAGAGTTACTTAAGATCCTGCTTTGCTGAGGGCCATAAACATCATAGCTTTAACTGCTGTTTCGGTATCAGCTGCCACTCTAACCCATGAGAGTCAGACACCATTAAGGCTCTGCGCCTGTATGAGATCAAGCCTAAGCTCATCTTTAGAAAAGATACCTCATTCTAGTCAACAGTTGCCGAAAGATACTCCTGAGGTGGTTTACAGTCAATAAAGGGAAGAGATCAAGAAAAAAAACACAACAGACAGCACTGAGGAAAGTCATGTTGGGCCACAGAAGAACACACCCTAAAGGCAACTCAGATTTCCCCACACGTTTTTGCCCGACTGCTGATTTTGACGGGTTGCTGGAAACAGGAGCTAGGAAAGGGAGGTTTCGATAAACACTAAAAAGCAGCACGTGGGAGTGGGCTGGCACGACAGGGATCCCAGACAGCTCTGCAAGAACTGATTCCCCATTGATCTCAAAAGCAAAGGAAAGCAGCCCTGCAGCCAGCTCTGCCGACAGGGACTAATCCCGTTGATTTCCAAGAATTAACTGAGCAGAGACCATAGGCACAATAAGGAGCAAGAAGTCAGAACCAGAACCCTTTGCCAATATACGCAGTGCGTGTTTAAAGTTGAGCACCACTTGCCTTCATGCTTTCAAGCACTGTAATATTACGCCTATAAGTACAATTTAGCCAATATATTCCGCCCCCATGAGTTTAGTAAAATGGAGTCGCAGGAGGTGGTGTGGAGCAAACAATCCTGCGCAGCATGTCTTTCCAATTCACAACACACAGCACCATACACTTCTCACCACCTCCCTCCCTACAACAAGCAGCAGCACAAGCTCTGTTCTCTGTCTCCTCAGAGGAAAACGAGAACATTAGGCATTTTATTCCCTGACAGTTCAATAGCGTCAGAGGAGGAAACACCTACACG
>NW_009633833.1:18994-32907 GCF_000690535.1 Cariama cristata
GTTAGTATAATCTCAGCTGGTAATGATTTTCTGGAGGAGATGTAAATGGAGAGGAACAGACTGCTAATGCCAGTATTTGCCAAAGACATTAAAGGTTACATCCCTCAAAAGTATGTCACAGCTGCACATCCATTTTGCTGATAAAAATATGGCAATTCATTGACTAAGTAGTCAGACTTCACTTCCCAAGGAGAGAGGTAAAGATTATACCATATGTTATACCAAATGTAATTTCCCCAGATCTGCAGAAAAGCTTCCTAACATCATGTAATGAGCTATTACTGGCTAGTCTGGAAACAGAAGCCTAGCTGACCAAATTCAATCAGCTTTCTAGCATTTGTTAAAAAGCTGTGTGATCAACATGCTTGTCATGCTAGAATACCTTCTATTTTCTCCACAAATCTGGTGTCTATTAAATTGTCTGATGACCTTATAGATCAAAATTATTATGTTCCTACTTGTTAGTGCTTTAGCCCACACACCTCGAGGAAAGCAAGCTGGATTCTCTCTTTCAGTTCATGCACCAGCATCAATTTTAACTAAGTTCCAAATGAAGAATCTTTATTATTAGCGACAGAGCCAGAAAAGACACAGCTTGAATTTTAGATCCCAGATGGAGTCAGCAAAGTTGGCATCCAGAAAAGCCATCTTTTTGCTTGCAATCTGAACACATTGGATGCAGAGTCATTGAGTGGCAATAATGACATAGCCCCACGATGCCATTTGACACTTTGGAGCACATCGCTGTCCTTTTTAACTGACAAAAGCCCCCACATTTAGTGCCACCAACTGCTAAATATAGGCTATTTATACCATCCAGACCTGTTTTGCAGAGGATGCAACCAGCATGGTACTAGACGTCCTCCCAAACCAAAGGGAGAATATTATCAGCTTCCACTATTTGACATTTCAGGATGTAATTTCTTCCTCCTGTTTAGAATTACCTTACAGCACAAAAGTAGGGAAGATTTGGTTAGCTTTTGAGAGGATGGCAGAAAAAGCTACACAGTTCAGCGTCATTGTTTTCTAGTGGCTGTTGTTAGACTGTGATACAATTAAAAATTTAGTAACATTCATCAGTGTAAGACATTTCATCACAGAGCTCACCCAGGGCTTGCACAAAACAATCTCGTCCAGTCTTATCTGATGTTGCTGGATTCTGCTACAGCGAAAATCATAAACATAGCCCTTGGCTACACTCTAGCAGGAAACATGCAGTATGTCCTTCCATGAAGGCTTAATACACAGTCTCTCCCTCCCCTTGCAGTAGCTCTACCATTCAGCATATATGAATCACAGTTGTGATGTCAAAGAATGAAATCTTCAGCAATAAGCCTGCCCAGAAGCCTAAAGCCTTTACAAAGTGCAGAGCTGCTCCACAGCAGTGGTGATTCATATGAAAGATTTACATTCAGAAAGACCACAAAAGACGTTCAGGAGGCAGCACTGGCTTCTGCCCGAGGTATTCCAGCACAGGGAAGCTGGTCTTAGACACAGCACATGTACAGACACTGTCATCTTGCTGCCTGTTCAGAATAACTTCATTCTCTCAGCACAGCTGAACTGGCAACAGTATGCCTGCTTTAAGAGAAGGCTAATATAAATAACATTCTGACTGCTATGCATCACTTAATAATAATCTCATAAAGAGATACATAACAAAATCAAGACAGCTAGCATGGAAATCTCTGAACACATAAAAGGCAACACCTCAGCATGCACAGCAAAGGCAGCAGTTGCCTGTTGTCCTCCTACCTCTGTTCCTGCTCCATTATATCACTGCTGATCAGCAGCGACCATCGATCACTGGTTGAGACAGAGCTTCACTATCCCAGCAGTATGTGACTGCAACAGCTGCCGCCGGGCCTGCATTACCTCTGGGCTTTCAAAGAGCCAGTCTGTTAGCAGTTTAATATCAGATAAACCCTCCAGCAGGCAAGCAAGGCTGCTTTTGCAAGGGGAGGGGGGAATAGGCTCTGCAGTCAGGCTCCCACTGTCCCACTTGACTTCTCAAAATGCCTGGAACAAGGAGATTGGAAGCAAACTTCTTCCTTCATTATGTGTGTTAGGAGGAAGTGGACTTTACAGATAGGACAAGAACCTGGACAGCACATGAAACTGTCTCCAGGACCACAAGTAAATTATTCCTTTTTCAGAGAAGTCTCTTCAATTTAGCGTGCGGGATTCACTGGTTTAAAAGATAACAGCCACCATGCGCTAATAACCCCGACACTTTGCAATCGATGGCTGCCAAGGGATGTCACCTTCTCTTTCTATGCAAGGCTCTGAGCCAAATTTACAGTGGTAAAAGTCACATGAGAAGCTATGCTGGCATTAAGATGTTATTAACTGGCAAAGACCAGTTATTGACACAAAGTCCTAACACTGGGGACGCACCACCCATGCCTGTACAACCCATCACAAAAAAAGACATCCCCCGCTGCACAAAACTGCTATATATGAATTAATTCATTAATGAAGGCAGTATTATCTAGGAGTTAGTGCAGTCAGGCAATACCAGGCTCTGTTCCAAGCTTCACTGCTTATCCTTTGGACAAATTACTTCAATTCTCTGTGCCTCAGTCACTGCACATCTAGGACAGTGACAAACTTTGCCCGCTTTTTAAAACCACTTCCTCCCGTCCCGCTCCAGATTTGAAAGGTGCTACAGAAGGGCAAAACAATAAAATATATGAACCACAACACTGAAAAACATTAGTACTGTACCTAAATTTTATTTCTTTAAGATCACATTAGCCAAAAGAGTCACCAAAAAAATTCAAATTGCTATAGTAAAAAATATAGTACAATTTCCTCCATGAATAAACCTAATCTGCTCTCTGAATTCTACCTATAAACACCTAAAGGGTTCATGAGGCCTGTGCAGGCCCTGCTAGCACCCCTGGGAAGAGCATTTTGCAGAAGATCAACCTATCTCTGTTTTACAAATCCTCCAAATGATTTGGAGTTTCTGTGCTCTGTTGGGGAAGGAGATGGAGGCAGCATGGAGACCAGTAGTCACTGTCAGACTGTGTAGCTTAAATGAACACAAGGTCACACTCTTCCAGGCAGTCCAGAAAGCAGGCAACTGAAAGGAGGGTCTCACAACAACACAGCAGAAAACTACATCTAACAGGTGCAAAATATTTATAAATTGAAGTGCAAATGTCATGAAACATTTTTACAAGAAAAGTTACAAATGAAACAAGTAAAAACAATCAGAAAAGGCAACTTTTCAGGGACAGAAAGAACAACAGAACAAGACAAGGCATAACCAAACCAGGTAAATCAACAGCTGCTCCTGAGTTTACAGTAAGCTAACACAACTTTGTCAAACAGAGGGGGAACAGCAGCCACAAGCTGTTTTTACAATGTAAAACCTTAATGTTAATTAAAGGGAGCCCAATCACTGTAGGAGATTTAATGCCAAGGTTTAGGATGAAGCTCTAAAAAAAGTTTTTCTGCTTCAAATCACATTTTCCAGTTTCCATTACTGAAATATTACATCCTCACATCCAACACGCAGTCTTGCCTCTTGAACACCAATTACATTTGTTACCTACTCTGTGAAGAGGTTGTGTTCAGTTCACAGGATAACACTGATGCAAAGCATAGAAGTTACCTCCACAAAACAGATCACATTTAAATTGCATTTCAAAACCAGTTCCAAATGTTTCTAAAACATAGAAACTTCCACTGGCCTTATTAAAAACAGATCACAAAAAACTTATCAAAATACAAACCACCCAAAACCAGAACAACTCTAAATGCAGAACAAGAACCAGCACAGTCCCTCGGCAGCAAAATCAAACATTAAAAAAGGCTGTGACAGGGCTACGCTGGAAGTGGTCAGGAATGCTCTGGAAATAGTGGTGTCTGGCCAAGCTCTTGCTCACCCACTGTATAAGGCTGTACCTTTGGGGAGGTTTCTTGTTGGACCTTGGGTAATTTCTGCAAAAGTAAGTAAAACAGTTAAAACACACACAAGAGAAGCATATTATGAGAGGCTGGAACAGCATCTTCTCTGAAAAAGCCCTCCCCATCCCTTGGGGCTTGCAGCTGGTACCTAATTTTCTTCTTATGAGGTTTTAAAAGGGAAACCACATTCTAAGAAGGCACCTTGGTAAGTAACAACACAAAAGTTTACATCTTGTCCTTTCAGGAACACCACCTTGTGCTTTATTACTTTCTTCGCAAAGCTCTTTCTCCCTGGCCCAGCAGAGAAGGCTGAAGACTTGACTACACAGCAGTTTAAACAAGCAGCAAATTTTCCTCATAAAGTGCTGTACACACATTAAATACTCTCATTTGCTACATCTAAGCACATTCTGAAATAACAAGACAAAACCCCACAAACTTTAAGCAGTCTTATAAGAGCAAGATTAAAAAACAAATTACATTTCAATGACCTTGGTTATCTCCAGGCTTCAGAGTGTTACAAAGCTTTTCCACATCATTAGAGGCTGCTTTGCCCCTACCGCATTTTGAAAAAAGCCAACTCTGCTACCTTTTTTTCTTATTTGTGCACACGCATCAACATAACTCAGGAAATAGCATTTATAAACTGCAGACCCATCTGAAGGAGCACGAACAACCATAGGAGTCACTCCTGCAAAAACACTATCAAAACAGCTGGTTCAGAGAAGGAGCATCTGGCTGGCACAGAGCTGTCACATCCACAACACGGAGAGTTTCATTTCTACAGCAGTTGCTCAGCAAGAGCTACCAGTGACCAGATAGTCTCAAGCCAGGAAAGGAATTTGTTCATGTCAATAGCTGGGGAGAGATACCTGTATTACACTCAACACATTTATTGTAAAGTTCAGAAAAGCTATGTCATGACTGGATCATACAGGCTGCTCCCAAGAGGTCTTTCTAGGTCAGAGGTGCATAGGTCACAGAGCACCAAACTTTTACTCATCACTCGAGCACTCCAACACTACTGATCTTACAGCCAGTGCTATTTGTGTACACAGAACAAGCACCTCTATTCAAAAGAGCATACCTGAAGGCCTCGTGTAGCAAATCCTCAGGAAGAGATGGTTCATCCTTCAATTCGTGTCACAAAATATGAAACAACCAGCAACTCCAACCTTGCTGTAGCGTTTGCCCTTCTACTCACTCAGAATAGGTACTACAGCTCAGTGAAAGGCAACTTCCCTGAAACACTGCCCTTGCTGAAGTCCACTGTTTCAAGGTGCTCTCAGTACAGAACAGTGTGTGTCCCTGCTCAGTCGAAACCCAAAGGTTTTCCCATCCTGCCACTGCAGTCACGTAATTAATGTGAATCACAGTTCTGCGTAACACTTCTTCCTTTCCAGGGAACATAGCGTATCTTGAGCAAATCCAGGTCCCCTTCACAAAGTGCAATATCAGCTTTCATTTGCCCAAATAACTTCTTGTCAAAAAAAGATTTCAGAAGTGTTCTTGAAAAATCCATGTTTTGGGGCTGCATTGTTTAGGAAGAAGGGAGGCACTCCAAGACACCTAACAAAAGGCAAACTCTCATGGTTACAGAACAGTTCATATTGCCTTCAATAAGCTGATGCAAGATGCGTACATGACTAGAAATCACAACTTTTCACAAATTCTTAGCCTTCCTATACATAAGTCCCCCTTCCTTGCCATTCTGAGTCAGTCAAAATGGGTGACAGAAACAGGGGGGTCATTTCCTACTGTCAGGGGTGCACCCTTCACCCCTCCACGTGAGGGAAGACAAGAAGTTGTACAAACTACCACCATGACTCACGAGTACTTCACACCAGTAAAAGGTCTGAGCTCCTCTACAAGAAGCAATATCACAGGAACAGACTACCCCATCAAGTATTTGAGGAGAGCTATTATCCCACTGCCTCACATATACTTCACATCAGTAAAAGGTCTGAGCTCCTCTACAATATCACAGGCAATATCACAGGAACAGACTACCCCATCAAGTATTTGAGGAGAGCTATTATCCCACTGCCTCACATAACTATCTAACCCAGGGCTCAGAGTAAGAATCCTTATGGCCATTACACATGAGGAAAGGGGACAATGGCATCCTAGATAAAACTGAA
The DNA here is from genome assembly GCF_000690535.1 of Cariama cristata. NCBI lineage: Eukaryota > Metazoa > Chordata > Aves > Cariamiformes > Cariamidae > Cariama > Cariama cristata. Next base: position 25,054 of record NW_009633833.1, read on the forward strand.
CTGCCACAGAACAGAACTCAAAACATTTTGATTTCTTTCTCCTCAGGCACAGTCTATCCCCCATCCTTCCACAACAGTTGAGACCAAGCTACAGATTTAGGATGAGATTTTCAGACAAGATCCACTCATTTAGAAACCAGGAGCTCCGATTACCTCAGCAAAAGTACCTGCAAAGAGAACCCATGTGGTTTGCCACTAGAGAAGGCCCTAGACCAGTCATGTGGACTAGGGAGTACCACACTCTGCTAGGAACAGCCAACTCCTCCCACCATTCCCCTCACCTTAAGCCTCCTTGCAATCTGCTTTATCAGTTCCTACCCAATCCCCTACTCCAAACTCCACATCACATCCCCCTTGAAATTCAGGCTTTGTAGGTGGATTTCATTTGCTTTGAAGTAAAATCTCCCTCCTAGGCTCAGCCATAAATGTAATTTCTCCTTTATGTCAGCACAGCCCAAGTCCTGTACCTTCCCCGTATGCTTTCCATTCACGCAAAATTAGTTCAGGCAGGTAAGAACCGTTTCAAGATTAAAATTTTTTTCCTCAGCCAGCTCAGTACCAATCAACAGACCAGACTCTTTCAAGGCAGTCTGCTAGCACAGCATTCATTTGTATTTCACAGATTTGTTTGTCCATATGCTCCCTTACACTATTCACCCTTTCCATCACCTTAAACCTAGTATGTCTGGTTTTTTAAAGATATTGATCTCTTATTATAGCAAGATCAGATGGTCTGTGACTCTTTATAAGGTACTTCCTCCTTCTCCTCTCCCTTTGATTCAAGAAGGATCCAAGAAAATAATTTATCAGGTTTCTCCCAGGTTGTAGGAAGTCTGCTAATATGGCTAAGAATCATAAACCTCTACCAAAGAAACCGAGCCTCAAGGAGAACTCCTGGTGGAGTCCTGCTAGCAGAAGCACTTGGAGAAAGCAGCGGCTGGAGGTCAGACAGGAGCTGGCTCAGCTTCCCAGGTACGCGGGGGTGCATGACTCTGCCGAGGGATGCGGCTCCAAATCACTTGAGAATACTCGTCTGAGCAGCAGGTGGTGCAAGCACTATCCCTTATGCACAATTGCAATGTTAATGACCTGTGAAAGCAGATCTCCTGAAGTACAAATGTTTGCGTGGAAACCAAGAGAAGGCTATGTTTAGAGGGGGAAATGGTTTTTCTGTTAAGTTTGTCCTTCTCCTGCCCATTTAAAAATAGGCCTATCCAGCTATGTACACTGCTGGGGGCAAGACTCAGCAGCAGAGTGCTAACAGACACTGCCAAGAGTCACAGTTACAGAAGTAGGAGCCTCATTACTTCTGTAGACTGATGCAGAACCCACTACCAGAATTGCCGAGGAGGATCTCATAAAGAAGGATATGATTCTATTTACTGTTGGATAAAGGGCAATAATGAAGTGTGAATGCTAACAAATGGTCAGCTGGCAGAAATCTTCTGTGGTCAATTATCAGTTTCAGCCACCCATTTCCAAGCAGATGTTCAAATCACATCTCGTTTTTACATCTGCTACAACGCAGCCTCAGTAGCACTTAGATTCCTACAGGAAGCTGCAAATAAATTTATCTATTCAGATTGAATATCCTCTAGAAACTAGGACGAGAGGAAGCACAACCAGAACCATGGGTTATCTCCCAGCTGACCCAAGATGGCTAGATGTGAAAAGTTTACTCTGAATACAAAAGGATTTCTTCCAACTAGCTGATGTTCAAAGATTGCACATGCGCTAGCCAGTGCAACTTTTAGCACGCAACCACCCAACACAGACACAAGAAAGTTGTATTTATAGAGAACCCACAAGTGCAAGATGCCATGCAGATAAACGAAAAGACAAAGTCTCTGCTGTAGCCAGCCTGTAATTCACCTAGATAACACATGAGCAAGGAGGAAGAGGCAGGATACAAGGAAGAACAGACAGATTACAAAGAAGAGGGGATAGCAAAGTCAAATGCTACCATAAGACAAATGCCAGCAGATTTGCAATACAGATCAGAGCTAAAGATTTGTAGCAGCAATATATTAGCTACTGCTTCCCAAAAGGAATTCCCTTGCTGACTCTAAAACCTGCTAATTTTCTTTTACGAATTTCTTGGGACCATTCTGCATTTCTGCATCTCCTACGCAAATGACACACAAGATGTTGCTACAGATCCAGGTGCACAGAAGTACCACACAGGGTCAAAGTCAGTCCACTCAGAAGGTTTTTCTGTGACAACTGGGAGAGCCCACGCTGTCTGTTGGGCTGAATTCCAACCCTACAGCTATTTGGAGTAAGAGAGGTTTACACTAATAAGAAAATCAAATTGTGTGCATCACAATGTTCTTCCCCAGCAAAACAGATCTCTATTGCACTCACCAGCCTTGTTCATTTGGAGCTCCTGCCTGATTTTCTGTGACTCAGAACATACGTCTTGCATTTTTAATTTGAAAGGAAGAGAAAACAGGCCATTTTAGCTTTCCTTGCATAGTCCCCTCTGCATTACTTATGCTGTATTCATACACTGGAAAGCAGCCCTGTGGCTATGCAGCTGTTCGTGCTGCCTTGCTAAGTGCAGGCTCCATGCAATGAGCCACAAAACTGTCAGTTTCTTATAACTCTCAAGAAATGACAATTATTGCACCCATGAACACTCACAATAACCACAGTGGGAGGCCATCTCTGGAAGCTACCACAACACTCTTTGCCCTTCAGAACATCCCAGTTCCACCCATCAACCCATCAGATAGTGCTCTTCAGCTGATATCCATACCTGCTTCTTTACAGACACTTTCCTTTAAACCTCCACAGTTGATAGCTCTTCAATGACACCGTTGAGAGGGGCAGTGTATAGAAAGTGTCAATAGTAAATCCAAATCTCAGCACATAAGCTAAAGATTCCCTGAGTCTGGGTTCATACTTGTGAACTGACAAGAACAAGTTACCTCCCAACACAAGCCAGAGCTCAGCTCTGCTCTTCCCACGTAACATGAGCCTGTTTTAGGAGCATCCTCGATTTACAGCAGCAAGGCCCCTGTATGATGTTTCCCAGATATCCCAAACTATGAAACTCATCTGAACCAGTCCTGGAACAAGACTGATTGCTGTATGGGAACCCTGTGCCTGGTACTGCTAGCAAGGATAGCAGGCACTTTTTATTTCCCTCTGAAAAACAAGTACATTCAAAACATCAACAAATACAAGTTCAGCAAGCCAGGCCTCCTGCTAGGCTATCTATCCTCCACTCTGCCCTCCCCACCAGTACAGCCTTACCCCATCCCATCTGGGGGTTATCTGGGGTAGTTTTCTTCATATGGATGTACACAATCTGGATATAAATGTTTCTTTTGCTCAACCTCCACTTCTGAAATGCATGTCCGTTGTTTCAGTCTTTAAAATAAAAAAGAGCGTTAATTTTTAGATAATTTTCCAAATTAGGTTACAGAAGATGGAGGGGGCCAAGTGTCTCGCAGAACTATTACAGACACGAACTTCTTGTAGCGCTATTCTATGACTGCAAAAATAAAAGTATTTATTCGAATAAAGCCGCAAAGGTAACATACTGAGAGCAAAGCAGGAGTGAGTGTCAGCTGAGTGAACCAGCAAGTCACTGTCCTGAATAACAAGCCAGGAACCTGCAGCGAGCCCTCAAAAGCAGCAATTTTTTCACGTTCCTCAAGGCCACACTGGGAAGGGCAATGCACAGAACATCTGACTGCAGCAGGCCTGGGTTCCTCCTTCCTCAAGGAAGAACCACCAAACTGACAACTCCAGGCCCAGGAGCATGGGAGAGCAGAAGACAACCATGCCTGCGCAGCGCCTGGAGCTGCTCTGCTGCTGCCATCTGCCGGAAACCACTCCAGAAGGAGAGCGGCCAACAAGCCAAGCCAGCACAAACACCTCTTCTTCTGCCCTGCAGACTACTGCTCAGGACTGTCTGAGCAACCTTCTCCCATTTGGGCCAGCCCTATATTCTCCCCCCTCTTACAGTATCTCACAGGGCAAAATATTGAGTACTTCCCCTCTACTTCAGTGCACCTTAAAAAACCCAAAAGATAAAACCAGCAGCATACGGACCAACCAAACTGGTTTAAGAAAGGACTGGGACATTTTTCAAAGTGCAAAGGCATTTAGAGACTCCTAAGAAATTACCTTTCTTCTTCCTCCTGTGGCACAGGAGTAACTTTGCCAGGCTTCTTCCCACTGCATGTCTCTTCCTGCCCAATCTGGCTTACAGCTGTGTCACTGAACTAGAAAAGTAAGGAAAAAGGTGATGAACACCTAATAAGAAAATGATTCCATGTAAGTCTTGCTTACACAGTTACAGCAAAATCACACTTTCCTGCACTTGAAAAACCTTCCCTACTGTGTAAAAATGCACACTTGTGTGCATATGGACATTACTGCAAGTACAAATCAAAAGGAATGGAATTAAAAATATTTTAGTTACAAGAATTAAGATGTGTGTTTACTTTAATGCTGTTTGATGTCTGTTCAGCTTCTGTAGATTCCCCCTCATCATCCTCCGGTGAGTCTAATCTCCTCGAAAAGCAGCTCTTTGTTGCTTTGGAAAGTTCTTGGTTTCTGGACCCAGAACATGGTGCGAGACACCTCAGCAACACAGGTTCTGAACTCTCATCAGCTGTACTCTGGTCACAGGCAGGGTCAGAAGAGGGCATGGATCTTTCCACGTGATCACCACAGAAGTTAGACACGTCTCCACTTGTAAAGGGAGTCTTTCCCAGACAATCCATACCCAGGCTTTGCCAGCCATTAGACATTAGCTCCTCCAAGGATTCTTCAAGAACACAACTACTAGCAGTTTTATCAGACTCTACGCAATCATTTATGATTGCTTCTGAAGGTTCTCTTTTGGCTCCCTCCAAACAACTGTCCTCCTGAGGCTGAACTACATAGCCAGCCTCAACTGGGCTAAGACTCAGAAGCTCCTGAATGTCAAGGTCAAACAGCATGCGCATTACTTGGGCTGACTGCAGATGGTTCTCATCCAAACCAGCCCTTTCATTTGAAAGGCTAGGATAACATTCAGAACAGACTGAAGAACATTCTCTGGTCAGAGGTTCACTTGGTTTCTCTGCAATCTCCAAGGCTACATTTGTATCTTCGCTGATGACTGATGCCCCAGTGCAGCTGCTGCTCTCGTCCTTTTCACTCTCTCCATTTACATTTTGGCTCAGAGCACTTTTTCTAGTTAGGTACCTCTCAGATTCCACACAATCATCTGCCAAGATTTCCTGGATCTCTTCCTCAGTGTAACTGAAAGGAGAATTCCCTTCCTCACCATCTGACAGCTCCAACAAGGAGTCATCTGGCTCACTATCATCAAAACATCTGGCTGTATCTAGAGAAACGGCTACATCATCATATTTTGATGCAGAAGAACTGGCAACAAGGTCCTCATGGCCAGTATCATCCAGAAAATGGGAAGATCCTTGACAGCAGGCAGAACCTGGGGAACAGAGCAGCAGTTTCTCCGATGGATCTGGAGTGCCACGGTGATGACTCAACACACAAGCTTTCTTAGCTGACTGCAAGGCCTGAACCTGCTCTGAGGAATCCAACAGCCTTTTGACCCTGGGAACTGTATTCTGAACAGTAGGTTTAAACTCACGACAAAGACAGAGCCCAGAGGCGTGAGGGGAATGGTCATCCATGTTGCTGTTGGTTCCTGTATCTCGGTGACCCTGTGTCTTCTGCTTACACCTCTAGAAGCCTGTTCTGAAGTTCATCTCATCCTTGTGATCAGCCCTTTCAGAAAAGAAATCAGCAGGAGTCAGCTCCAACCTGCCAGCAAAAGCATCTTAAATAACTCAGCTGTTTTCCAAGGATGCAGTAATATAACAGGTAAGGCAAAAACACTAGCTGAGGCACAACAATTTTAACTCCTAGATGTCCATTACCTCTACTCCTGACCATTTTAGGTCTTAACAACATACAGTAACAACCGATCCCTCATTCCATGAGTGTTCTCACGCACGAGGTTGTTTGGCTTTATCAAGCAGGACTAATACAAGCCCAGATCATCAACCCAGTCTGCACCATCTCCTCTAAAGCTGTTGTAAACCAGTCACTCTAACACCAGATACGAGTATGCACAAATTACATTCTTTACAACCTTACATTTAAAGTACAGAGCACACTTTAGGTATTAAATAAAGCCTCACAGACCCTCCCAGTGTCTCAACCCCCACCTCCGTCCTTCAAGGATACTAAACAAATGAAGTCTTTTTTGGGTTAGGAAAAACTGAGCAACGGAAGAGTAACTGTCAGGGAGCTAAGAGGACATTCAGCAGCATATTAGTCACTAACACACTCGTGCAAAACATGTATTATAATGAAAGATCAGAAGATAAAGAACCTTCCCGTAAAATTCAATAGTTTAAAAGTATTCACAAACAAAACCTGTTTTTCTCTTACTGAGGACTCACATTAACATCAATCTTTTGACTTGAAAGCCCTGCATTTGACCCTCACCCAGCAGGAGAATCTGGACCACAGAAAGGTATTTCCTGTCCTCTTTGACCAACAGATTTAACGGAATACCTTTTGTCTTTCCGCTGCTTTCACTACTTACTGCTTTCAAAAACGGAAAAAAACAGTGGTTGTGTTCCCTACTCCAGGAATAAAGCCCAGGCAGTTCTGCTGCTTCTTTTTGTGATTCTGTCCAAATAATAAAAATCAGCACTTTCAAAATAATGCTGTAACCACACTGAAAGCAGCAAATACCTCCAGAATCAGCTACGTACATACAAAACCTATACAAGAGCATATGGAGTCATGAGTAGTCCTCATGAGATAGCACTTGTCTGGAGTTCTGCAATTTATCTACAAGTGCTCAAGTGCTTCAAAGAGAAACAAAAGACAAATAAAAACAAATTAAACTTGGATTTAGTTCTACAGAGTGTAGCAGTCCAATAATCTAGCTCCTAACCAGTAAGGACTTGAAAGAGAACCAGATGTTTTAAGCCTTTTTGCTGGAACTGGCTTACAAAAAGTACATTTGGAGATGCTCACATGCTCAGCTTGCAGACAAGGAAATGGTTTCTTTATTGCCGTGACCTTCCCAATTCACCTAACTGCCACCTACGCTGCGTCTGTACTTTCAGCCCTACACCAACTGAGTCTGGAAGCAGGACTCTGGTTAACTATGCAATCAATGATGCACCCGCCTAGACAGAACCCCCTGCCATTCCCCATAGAAGTGTGTTGAATTCAGGAGCTGTTCAAGGATTTACACCAGGGTAATGCTCTGTAACAGTTTAAATGGCTCTTAAACCAATATAAGACACGGCTGCCTGCTGCCACCCTCTCAGCCCATCCCTCATTCCAGCACTGGTGCTCATATGGTCAGACCATACTGGAGCCAGCTCACCCTCAACTACAAAAGCAGCAGCCATGGATGGGCCGTTCTCCTAGGGGCTGCCAAAGGTAGGCTCTTTGCCAAGGTACACACTTATGTGGGTTTCTAGCACAGATTCAGTAAATAATGAGAGCAAAAGACAAAGCTACTGAGCAACACAGTTCTGCCAAGGCTCGTGGACTGGCTGCCTTGCCCACTCCACTCCCTGCAGCCAGACACAGATCTCACAAGCCTGCAGCACTGCACTGTTCTGGGATTTGCTCCCTGAAGACAGAACGGGGAGCAGGGGCATCTCCTAGAGAAAACAATCAGGGCCACTGGGAACAGTCCCCTCAGCCCCACGATGTGCCCACCACATGAGACTGTCTTCTCTGATAAAGCAGAATCTCGAGACGGGGCGATCCTGCTCTCACCTCACCCGAGAGCACAAAGGCAAATACCAGCGTTTCACCTCCGCAGCTCCCTGACCTCGCTCTCTCTCAGGCACG
>NW_009633834.1:0-838 GCF_000690535.1 Cariama cristata
GAAGAGCAAGAACAAGGCATGCAAATAGAGCAGAGAATTTCTCCTTAGCTTTCCAGCTACTTTCAACTAGAGGACTTGGAATGGTAGTGTATACTTAATGTTCGCTTCCTCTTCTGTGGGCTAAAGTCGCCCCTTGAAACTCTGCCAGTTTTAGTTTACGGTATCCTTTGACCGAGCAGATATTTTGCTCACAGTCTCTTGCGGGAAGAGCTTCCTTTCGACCATAGCTCTGGCTAGCTTCACGTGCCGCTCCTTGCTTTCGGCTGTCATTCCTGGCTGCTGACTGCAGGTCACTTGGGGTTTTGCAGATCTCTTACCACAGCCTCCCCAGTAGTGTTTTTTTTCCCCTGATTGTACAATCCTGCTGTAGTTTCCTGTACGTGGCAACTGCTCCACCCTTCTGGTTAGCTTTTGGTTTGTTCTCAACTCTCTTCTTTTCAAGAAAGGATGTAGCAGGAATAGAGAGCACTGAAGTTGTGGGAAAACTCTCCATTCTTACAGTGACATAAAGATGTTTGCTCTTTCGTTCTCTATTTCTTTTGCAGTACTTCCTAGTGTTTAATTGCTCTAGTGACAGCTATTGAGGCTTGAACTGTCCTCCTCACAGAACTAACAGTTTAGCAGAAACCTGCTTTATTCTGCTTTCTTGATTTCCTAAAAGATAGTGAATTAAAGAGCAATTCTTTGCAGGAAAAGGCTTAGTACATTCAATAGTTCAGATCCAGCTTTGGCATCTTAGCCTCAGAGAATTTCTGGCCTAGACTTGTACAGGTTTTGGACTTTAGTGGGCATATTTTTCTCCACTCCTCTTCTTAAGAAATATTTTATTATCTTCTGA
>NW_009633835.1:0-6416 GCF_000690535.1 Cariama cristata
CGGTGCCCGCAGAGCCCTCCTGCTGCCCCAGGGCTCAGGAGCTGGAGGTGTTGGTGGAAGCTTCGTCGTTAGCATCACCTCTGGGTGCTTTTCTTAATGACAGAATAGTAGGACAATGAGTAGTGATTTCCCCAAGTAACACATGTCAGCATGACATTTAATTTGGCAGCTCTGTATGTGACTTTCACAAGCTCTCTTGGCTCCACTGCAGTTTTTGATGCATTTTTCTCCCTCCTAGACACAGCTTCTTCAGATTTGCAGTCAGATACCAAAACATAGCAAGTATCTTAAAACTCATTTTTCCCCAGAATTTTAGGACGGCTTCTGCCAAGGCCAGATCCTGAGCTCCCTACCAATTTTGCTACGTTTAGGAAGATTTTTCTTTTGCTAGCTACCGGCAGAGCAGGGGCTGATGAATCTTTAGACTGTGTCATATACCATATGTGCAATTTTGTCACAAAAACCTCTCCACATTTTCTGGGACGAAATGCTACTCCTATCCATGCTATTGTTCACAGACACAAAGCCACGAGGAAGATGGGGAAGAGGAAGGATGCTGAAAACATGGAGGAAAACCAGTTCAAGGGAAGTAATCAACTTTCTGTAGTCCTGAGATCCCCGTGAAAATGTCAAGTCAAATGTTCAGGCTGTCAGCTGGGATCTTCCTGGTTTTGAAAATACGGTTGGTTAGAGCTTGCCCAGGCACGGATCCATCCAGTGTGAACCCGGGGAGGCTGTGACCTAGTGTCACCCACGGGGAGCACTGAAAAGCCCCCGGAGCGGCGGGTGAGCAGCACCGAAGGGAGCTTTTCTGGGAACAAGCGCACTTTGCAAAGGAAGCGCGGGCAGTGGGCGGCAGCCGCTCCCCGAGACCCCTGGGCTGCTCTGCAGCCCCCGGCCGGCAGAGGTTGTGCTCTAAGCCAGAGCCAGGAACATCGAATGTTTCCACTGGAAAAATGTTGTCCTCTTCTCTGGAATCCAAAATCCGTTTTTTTGCATGGGGCTTTGAAGTTGGTAAAGGAATTTTACATCGCCTTTGCCATGAGAAATTTTACGTTGTCTTTGCCTTTTCATATGTACGAAGCAAAATGTTTTGCGCCCCTTTACAAAAGTCAATGCAGCTGCCTTTCTTAAATCACCTTAAAAACAAAGCAAAAAATAATTTGGAAGGTGTCTAAATGTCTTCACTTTTTGAAATTCCCTTCTTTATCTTTACCAAAGTTAGGGAAAAATTTATTTGAACTTAAAGTGCATTTTTGGTGGCCAGGCTGTACACAGGGAAGCAGGGAGTGACCCGCTAAAGGGATTCAGAGGGTGGGATGAGGGGTGTCCTACGAGTAATGTTGACAGATGGCTCTGAAAGAGAGATACTACCTTCTAATATTTGAAGCAGAGCTTCAGTCACTGAGTAACGTGATCAAATCTGTCTTTTCCCAGCCTCTTTGTACCCTTAAACAGGAGACATGCCCCAAACGGTGAAGGTGTTCTCGCAAGCGCTGCTCAATTCCAGCATAAAGGACCCCCCGTTAATATTCTGGGAGGAGAGCTAGTGGTGGTCTGGCTACCGTCAGCTAAGAACATTAGCCAGGTGGGGCTTGGGAACAGAGATGATGGCTTTTATTGGGCAAACTGCCACAGCAGGGAAAAGTAAAAATGTTTTCTGACACCCGCACTGTCCTTTGCTGAAACAAAACCCGGCGGTTTCAAAGTGAAATACAAACCGGGAACAGTTGCTCTGCGTTTAACTCGCCCTGTTGATGGTTAGGCTGTTTGAGAGAGACGGTGCGAAGTTAAGGAGTAAGGGGGGGTTAGTACCAGGAAAGGCAGCTAAGGAAAGCGGAGGAGGAGGAGGAGGAAGGAGTTATCACTTGCAGAGCACGGAGGGGCTAAGGATTGACTGGGCTGAGCTGTGATAATTCTCTGAAATCACAGGGGTAGAGCTGCCTCTAAAGGAATTACATTCTTCTGTCTTACAAGAAACTACTGACTGTTATAGTTAGTTAGTTTGTTTTTTAAAAAAAGGCTTGGATTTCTTTTTCTTCTATTTTCTGCCTTCCCCTGTTTTTCCCTTCACCTCTATCATACCTTTCAACTACAGGAAGTTGAACGATGCCTACGCACTCTCCCCAGTTTTCAGAAAAGTTCTCTTCCCCTCCCACCTCTTTCCTACCTGCATCTCTTAAAAAAATTCTCCGTCCTCAGAAAAGGTGTTGGTACAAGGGGCAAACTTGGAAGAAAGAAAGAACATTTCAAAATGAAGTTTCTTTGAAATTTTTTTCTTTTTAAATCTGGAAAAATGTTTAATTGAAAAACCTGGTTTTAAGAGCTAAGCAGGAGGTGAAAGAGAAGCACATGCATGTTTAGAGCCACGTATGTGCATAACGACCGCGTGTCTCACCCTTGACTCATTGCCACGTTCCAGCATAGATCATGCGCATTTGGGGGTAGGACCTTAACTCACCTTTCTTCTGGGGGCTCCTCTTTTATTAGCAGGTGAAACAACAGTTGTGTTAGATAAAGCACACATGAAATTTCTCCCCCAGACTAGCTGGTCTGTTCAAATGTCAGCAGTCCCCCCTGGTCCCTGGCGGCCGCAGAGCTGACCCTGGTAGACAGGAGCCTCAGGCCACCCCGGCCGCGGAGCAAAGCCCAATGCCGGTGCGACGGCAGCGCCGGGGGCACGGCTTCCCGTTGTGTGCACACCCGCACACCCGCACGCATGTGTGCTGCCATCGCTCGGCTTCCTTCTCGGCCGGGGAAGTGTGTTCGCGTATCAGGCACATCGCTCTGCGAGCATCCTCGCTCTGGTTTTGTCTGTGCCGTCTGTCTCGTTGGATGGGTACTTTCTCATTTTAAGTAAGGAGGTCTGCTAACTGGCACGGTGCTCTTCAGGAGGGATTCAGGTACTCCATCACTCTTGAAGGAGAGACTACTGCTTACCATCAATAAGAGTGACAATGTACTTTTTTTCAGACTTGTGCTGCTCATCAGATTGCTTAAAGAAGCATCAGTCTAAACTAGAAGACTTTGTTGATGGATGCAGCATAACCATGCCTGTCTGTACGATATAAAGCCTATACGATACAGCCTTTAGCATGTATCTATTATCTTTGGGCATGTTCGTTATGCTTTTGTCCTTATCATTTAGGGATTTAAATGAGGAGAAGACAAACGAGTTCAGAAATTCCTATGAGATTTTGCTATTCTTAACTTTGGTGCTTGGCTCTGCCACAGATGTCTTACATGACCTTGATCAAACCGCTTGACACCTCTGAAACGGGTTACTCTGTGTAAATCAGTGGTAATAGATTTCTCTCTGCTTTCACTTGCAGTTTCTATTTTAAGTGGATGGGAAGTGTCATCTGCTTACTTTGGTTCTATATTTTACTCATGAGCAGTGCTTAGCATAATGTGACCTGACTTCAGCTTTGGTAGTCTTATACTGCTAAGGCTGGGGACTGGGCAGTTCAGTTTAAATGATGTAGTAAATGATGAGTGCTTGAAAACCTGATATGAGTGGCAACTGCATTTTAATTCTCTTGGAGAAAGTTTTTTTTTAATGCATACCAATCTTAATAAAAAGTTGTAAATTCATGTTTCTACCTCAGCTGGAGCAGTCTGCAGGTTCAAAGTGCCAAATTTCTAGGAGGCTTTTATCAATCACGGTCTTTCTGATCTAGCCAAAATAAGACACAAGATCTTAGGAGGATTCTCTCTTCCATTCAATTTGTAGACCAGTTTTTCAGCCTCTGAGAGTTTGTGGGGCACCGCATGCCTACCAATAATTATTACCTCTGAGACTTTTATGTAACTGCAGAAATCCACAGGGCCCCATTGGCTATTTTAGGGCCCTTCTTGGGTCATTTGTTGAGTTGTGAAATCAATTTTTGTCTCACCTGTTTATAGTAATGGAAAACATTCTTGAAACCTCCACTTTTGTTTCTGCACAATGGCATTGCGGACCTGTTTGATTTCCTCAGTGGCTCTACAGCGAAGATCTCCAAGATCGATTTGGTACGTGGAGTTAGAGATGGGACAGGTAGGATTTCAGTACAGGTGAAGAATTGTTGGCTTGTAAAGGTTCAAAAACCGTCTGGCCTTGAAGCTGCAGTATGTTTTGCAATCAAAATTAAGGCCGAATGCCTTCTTTGGGAAGGTGGAGACAGTTGCCTCCATATATTGCTTTCCATAGGCAGATCGAGGTTGACGTTACTTCCTCTGTTCCCATGGACCTTCCCTAGTTCACGGGATTAGATTTCTGACCCAGGCACCCTCTTTCTTCTATCGATCTAATCAACAGCATCAAAAAAGTAACAATTTCTTTCTTGCTTTTCTATCCTAAGGAAAACCCTTTGGAAAGCACTGATGTTCCTACTTCTCCCCAGATGGGATCCACCTGGAGACATTTAGGATTCTCTTTGACTGGAGGAGTTAAAGATCAACATCTGTCAGGAATACGTGGATATCTGCAGCTCTGACTTGGTGCAGGGGAACTAAGTGACCTCTCAAGACTCCTTCCAGTTCAGTTTTCTGGCCTCCCTACATAGCATTGCAATATGTCTAGAAAGAGCAGAAAAGATCCTGCATATATATATATATCCCGCTATTGTGCTCTTTTTTCAATAACGCTGGAAAGGTCAGATTTGAAGGGAAAATCCCCATGTAACCTTTAACTACCGTGTTGCTGTTGATACATTAATCTTCTCTATTTTTTTAAAGATCACAACAAAGCAAAGAGCAGCAGAATAAAAGCAGGTGTACGGCAGTTGCATGAGGAAGCTCGGACAGATGTTTCACCAAGAGCAGGAATTGGAGCTCTGGCACGGCAGAGACAGAAGCAGAGTCTCACTGTGCAGAAAGGCTAGGACGTGTTCACGGATAGGACGCGGGTATTTCTGCTAGGGATCACCTGGAAGTACACGGAACCACTGAAGCAGGGATAACAGGCTGGGGTCAATAAGCAGAAAGCCAAACACAGGCATACAGACCCTTGTATGCACACAAAGCAGAAGTTTCTCTCCTTTCCTCCAGTGCTATATGTTATAATATTTCTTCCGATGGTATAGCCGGGAGTCAGTCTGGCAGGCGCTTCAGAATTGATTCACCCCATCTGCTTTTTCATCTCAGGGGCCAACGCTAACCTCAGAAACCCTCATGTCTCTCTTTCTAGTTTCAAATGAAAAATAATATTTGACATTAACTGTCATGGCAAGTTGCTACCTACAGAGGCGATGGATTTCTTAAACAAATGTAGAAGTTCAGTCATTTATTAAAAAAACCCCCATACACTCTGGCTAAGTTGAATTAACATTGATCATCTATTAATATTATGAACGACACACCTTGCTGCTGCTTTGGCGCTGATCAGCATCACTGTTTATTAACATTTTGAAATAGCACTGTGGAATGGATGATGCTCAAATCTGTATCTGAAAAATCCACCAAAATCTTCCTGCAGAGAACTTGAGAGGTGAGGAAAGCAGAAACAGAAAGGATGCACAGCTATCAGACGAGACTTGGGCAGTAAGTTCAACACCTCATTTCACCCACTTTATATGCATTTTGTATTAATCAAAGGTCACATTTTAAGTCTATGTTAAATCATCAAATAGCTCTTTTCAAAATGTCAGCTCATCGCGCAGTCTGACAAATAATAGTTAATCAATTGTAAATGGCACGCAGATTCTCCTGTAAACTTTGGGGAAATTGTTAACCTCAGCTAAATGCAGATAACATTTTTAAGGGAAAGTCACTTCATACACTTGTCTTGGCTGATTTAGACTGGGCAAAGCTCTGATATAAATAATTTCAGAAATGTGGATTATACTGAAAAGTCATATTTGATCTTATTAGCATAACTGTACTCTTCGTAGCTCTAGCCAACAGTTCCTTGCTGCGTAAAACCAGCCTCTTTGCAGATCCATGTCACTGGTTTAGAGAATACACTGGGCCAAACCTTGAAAAATACTGTACCTGTGTAATTACCATAACCCTGGATTTTTCCCGTTTTTTTGTAGGATGGAGAATGGCAGGTATGAAGTTGTGTGGGTTCTCTGGTTCTGTCAAAACAACAAGCCCAGCTCTCCTCTCATTTGCACTGAGATTCGGGGTTTTGTGAACTGCCCCCCTTTCCTCCGTCCCTTTCTCATTCTGGAGTGTCAGCTCCCTTCTCCTTCGTTTTCCCACCACATCGGCCTTGCCTAGGCTGCTTCCCCATCACTCCATTTTCGTCATAGCCCATTCCCCTCACATGCAGGTGTAGGATTTTCTCATCCCACTCATCCCCTTCCCTCCTTTAATTTCTCCCCTATTATTTCTCCTGTTGAAGTTGCGTCTCACTCACCCTCCTTTTAAATGTCCTTGCTTTTTCCTGAAGACCCCCATTCAGAACTGAAGCTCCTTCACCGGTAATTTCC
>NW_009633835.1:6477-41477 GCF_000690535.1 Cariama cristata
GGCGGGACCCCGGGGCGGGCCCCGCGGGTGCGGCCTGCATGGGGGGCTCTGGAGCGCCTGCCCCCAGTCACAGCACCCTGCAGGTCCTCTCCGGGGGGGCCAAAGCAGGAACCCACCCCGGGAACCAGAGCCAGCTCTGGGTTCCAGCCCCAGGGCTGGGGAGACACGTAAAGGGAAACCCGGCCACCGACCTCCACGGGGGAGTGGGACGAGGGTTGGGTGAGAAGTACAGTGTTAAGCCATCTTTACCCAAGGACCTCATCCCATTTATTTTGCCATTACTGGATGCTTCTGAGGGAGAAAACAGACCTCGGCGTACCCTGGTGGCTCACTTGTAACGGGCAGTGCAGTGTGGCATCCCTCTCGCCCGACGTTTTCTGCTCGGCCGTGCCGGCTCTCCTCACCTCTGCCTTCCCTTTGCAGCTCTGCCCAGCGCTTTGTGTCTCCACTTCTCAAGGACAAGCTTATTTCTGACCGTGCTGAGGAAAAATCCCTTGCCCTTCGGCGGGTGTTGAGGTCATAATACCTGTGCAGTTCATTTTTCCTGCCACCCTCGCGCCCCAGCGCTGCGCCCTGAACCTCCGCTGTGCTTTAGCCTTGCCGCGTCTCACCTCCGACTTGTGGTCATTAGTTAGTCACCGGCAGGAACCGCTTTTATTTCACCCCATTGCTCTGCGACGCAAGCAATCGGGATGAAAGTATCTGCTGATGTACGTTATCTGTGCCTTCCAGCGCTCGAGGTCATCTCTCCCCGCTGGTGACGGGCTCTGACGGCACACTACAAGCACTGCACCGCTGCGTACAACCGAGCGAGCGGATCACGTCCCGGCCGTGTCCCGTGCCCCTTCCCTCTCCCGGCTTCGCCCTGCCCTTGGGTTGAGCCCCGTTCCCCTCCGCAGGGCCCTGGGGAGGGACGGGCGGTGGGTCCGGGGCTGGTGGTCCTGAGCGCAGCCCTTCCCTCGGGTGCCGGGAGGCGAGGTGCCCGGCCGGGGATATTGGGGTGACTGTGTTTGAGGTGCAGGCCTCGCAGAGGGGCTCACGTCACTTCTCTGACGGCATTGTGGAGCGGCAGGCATTAGCAAGGGCAGAAGCCCGGGAGGTCGCCGGGCGCAGCGACGCTCCAGCGGGGCTACACGCTGTCCCTCCGGGCCACCACGGCACCGGCAGAAAGTCTGCCCTCGCTGCGTGCCAGGCAGCGCTGCCGACGCAGAAAACCTTTTCGACAAGAACGGTGTGTTTAGAGACCACGTGTCTGCCCCGGGGCAGGGTCACACTGACCAAGGCAATCCTGAGCGAGCTCTGGCCTGCTCAGCATCAGGCCTTTTACACCCTCTCCAGGCAACCTGCTCCAGCGCCTCCGGGCCGCCGACGTCCTCCCTCCTCCTGCAGTCTGAACCTGCTCCTCCTCGGCCCTGCGCTGCAGACGGGCAACGGTATTCGCTCTTTGGAGGAACCTTCTGTATATTTGAAAGTCATCATGTGTCTCCTCAGCCATCGCTGGACCGAACAACCCCTCAGTTCTCTCATCTGCCCACCCAGGTGATGCTTTTGGACCTCCGACTGCTGTCGCGGCTCTGACTTTACCCCCGTTAGCCTCACGGTACAGCACCCAGGCCTGGGCACGGGCGTCCAGCCGGGCTCTTGGGGCCAGTTAGGGAGGTGTCAGCGTGTCCCTCGCACCTGCACCGCCACGTACCCAGCCTGGCATGTTTGCTTTCTCACACAGCAGTTATCAACAGTCATTTATAATCCCTCGATCCTCTCCTGCAGGACTGCTGCGCACTCCTTTGCCCGCTGCCTCGCACGTAGGCAGCCGGTTATTCCTGCGTTATACGTTTGTCCTTCCTGACTTGCACCCCGCCTGTGTCAGAGGAGCTTTCCCTGCTGGCACGATCGCTTGGCTTTCTTATCCTGCCCTCCAGCGTGCTTGGGAATACTCTGAAGTTGGGATGCTCTGCAAATAAGTCATTGTCTCCCACCATTCAAAGCACTTCTGGAAATGGTGAATTGATACTAAAGTACTGAACGTCTGTTTTGACATTTTGTCAAAACCAGTTCCTTGAGCTTGCAAAGGTGATGCAAACAGTGTTGCGTTAGACGTATAAACCAGTAGGTGTAGGACTGAGCTGGTTCTTCAATAACTAAAAATAATTTGTCCATAACCTTTTTGCCTGCTGTGCCACTGTGGCATAAACCTGTGGTTCGGTAATCCTGTCTCGCCAGGATAGAGCTGAAGAACTTAAAAATTAATTTCTTGTTGTAAGTTTACCGTCTTTCTTACAGTCACTGCTTGTCGTGATACAACATTTTGGATCTGTTATCAGCTGCTTTCCTCTTCAAACTTTTTCACAGAACAGCTAACTCCATCCCACCCAGTCTGCCCAAGGTAGAAACAATTGGTCTTTCACTTACCAGACTTAACCCTCCACCTGCCTGAAATCTGCTACCTTTAAATCCCATGGCTGAATTTCGAGTAATTAAAGTTGCTTAAGCCTTGACAGAAATTGGTACAGGGTGGGTGTCTATCCTGCAAAATAGAGACAAATGCAGAAACAAACAAGTTAAGCTGGCGCCTCTGCATCATGCAGCACAGCTTAGATATACTCGATGGGAATTGCTTCCCGTTGGGGTGCCAGGACCTTCTCCAGTGGCACGGGCATGCTTGTCCGCTGTCCCCGCTTGCCGTAGTGCGAGGGTCCGCACCTCCGCAGGAAAGCACACCAGCAAAAGCCCCTCCAGCCTCAGGACCTCCTACTCCGTGCTAGCAAGTACCCTTCCCTGCTGCTACCAGTATTTGCTTTTCCCACGGCATTTGCTACAGAGGTAGCCCACTGTGGGCATGTTTTTCCAGCTTTTAATTTTTTTAAAAAATCTTGCATGTGAGGTAGATACGCTGGTAACTACCTGCAGAGATAAAGCTGAAAGCAATATAAATTATTAATATATTCCTCCTGTTGAATGTTTCCTACTTAGCATTAGGTCTCATTAAAATCAATAGAAGGAGTACAGAACAACAGGACATACATTTACTGAATTTAGCCTTTAGATAATTAAGTGTCAAATAGGTCATGCTAGTTAGGCATTGATTTAAAACATTTTTACTTTGATAATGCCAGCTGTCACTAACTGCTGCCGTCAGGGATTGTCCTCCAGTTCACTCCTGTTTACAGGGGAGGAAGGCTCGACCCTTGAGATGCCAGCGTGCTAGCGCCGGGGTGTACCGCCGGGCTCTGCGCCCGTCGCGGAGATGTGGGCACTTCGCATGTTAAGAACAGAACCTGGAATAGGTCATTTAGCCATCAATAGCTGGACAAGTTTGCGGTCTTTAATTAAAAAGTCAGATAAAGCTTTATATCTGACTTTATATTACTGAGCTATCTGAGGGCTTTCTAAATGGATTGCAGTTACTGAGCTCCAGATAGGCACTGAAATGAGCTGAACTTGGCCGTCTGGCGGATGGCAAAGATCGCCTTGCAGGGTTCAGTCTCTGACTGGGGTAACGTTTTTGTAGGAAGAAAGGGAGGCGATAATTTAGGAAATGCAGGAAGAGTGACAACATGCTGGAAAAGCTTTCCTCAGGCCTCAGAGCATCCCCTAGAGATACTCAGACTGATTTAATCATCACAGACAGATTATTTAATCTATCATGAACCTGGGTTTTAATTTTTTAAAGATAAGTAATTTTCTGTGTATTTTGAAAGGGAAGCTGGGGAAGCAGAAAACAAGTGTGTCTGTAAAGTGAGCTGTCATTTCTGGGGACTTAACGTGGTGACACCTTTTTGACAAGAGAAGCATCTGTCAAGCGCATGTGAAGCTTCAGCCTCGTGTGCCTTCCCTGTCCTCTCAAAAGCAGCAGAACCACTTCATTTTGTTGTTCTGGTGGAGATGCAGATTCATGGCTGTGCACAACGTTTGTTAAAAATAAATGGCAGCCTACTCAACACCTCCGAGCGTGAAATCCCCTGGAAGGATTTGCGGGATGCAGATGTTCTCCCCATCCCTCTGCCCCGGCCCGTCGGGGACTGATACCCAGCCGCTGCCTTCTGAGCAGGCCATTAATCTGACATGCAATCTGATTGAATGGAGCGGGGTAAATCCCTGTTGGATAACAAAATGCTAGATTAGCAGTTAGGAAACCTTGTGATTAGAGAGATTAACCGCTAAAGACATCATTCTTTCAGCTGTAAAGCCTCCATTTTCATTTAGAGCTGGTAGTCCGT
Organism: Cariama cristata; assembly: GCF_000690535.1. NCBI lineage: Eukaryota > Metazoa > Chordata > Aves > Cariamiformes > Cariamidae > Cariama > Cariama cristata. The sequence continues at coordinate 10,698 of NW_009633835.1, forward strand.
GAAAAACTACTGCACTAGCAATTAGGAAACCGTAAACGTGCTGACCTGCAGAAGGGTGACTGCAGCTTAAGATAACTTTGGTAGCAGTATTTCTTGCTGCTTGCTTGTTAGGCAACCCATTTTTCTCTCTTCAAGATGCTATTTTCTTTGAAGAAAAGGGGATTCGTTTGGTGCTCGCTACAACACGGAGCAACAGTCCCTCTCTTTGGCTTTATCATTTCATTAGGTGTGGGATGAGAGCTTTTAAGGAAGGATGTGGCTGTAAAGATCAAAGGGTTCCCCACAATTTTCTAAGCTGCCTGCTGGAAATCAGCCGCTGGATGTTAAAGGTTACTGTAGTCTCCTCTAGTGGCACTTGCAAAAGCTGTAATTTAAAAAATAATTGTTGAAATATGATACATGCTTTAATAGGTACCGTTAAATTAGTTGGCTAGTTTAATTCAGTATAGACATGATATTTGGGGTTTGCTTCGAGAGGGCAAGCAGGAGCTTTAGAAAACCTGCTATAAATATTTTTGCAAACATTTCTGCATCTCTTTCCAAGTGCCAGGTGAGAGTTCAGCACTCTACTGCTCTAAGAACATGTGCATAAAACCTGAAAATGTGGTAACTACTAAATGAAAGGGAAATATTAATGTTTTGTGGAAGCCTGAACTGAAAGCTATTGAGGACACCTGCCTTTATACCAACCTCCCCTTTTCTACACAATAAAGATAATTAAAACATGGAAACAGGGAATGCAGAACAGGAAAAGAAAAACTTCATAGAGGATGTATTAGGGATACAGTTAACAGGCAGCATTAAATGTGATTGCTCACGTTTCTCCCTTTCCGGAGACATGCTAGGTAAGTAATTAGAATTCAGCTAAATCACACTCAGAGGTGTCGTTTTGGGGCAAAAAAAACCCAAACAACACAACCACCTTGATTTAAGCAAGTCTTTTTGATTATTCTGCTAGGGTCTAACTGTATCTTAGGGCTTCCAAATTCTTTATACACAGCTCAGACTTGATCTAACCAACAGGGCCCTTTGCTAGGGAGCCTTCCGTGGCCCCCTCCCACCGAAACCCAGGCAGCTCTTCCCCGGCGCGGTCGGGACGGGCCGAGCGTTCGGGTGCTGCGACCGGAGCCTCTCGGCATCGCTCAGAGCAGTTTCTCTGCTCCGTATTTTCAGCAGCATGGTGCTGTGTGCATGAGAAGGCTGTGGGGAGCAGTTTCAACTCCATCTGTGGATAACTCATTAAAGATGTTCCGCTGTCGCTGCTTGGGAACGAAGGGGCTCACGACCAGCTTGCCAGAGCAGAACTTTACAGGTCTTTATCATCTCCGTTGCCACCCTGCAACCAACAGGAACAAGTCTCGCCCTCCATGGCTTTTCTCCCTCTACTTGAGCTGGTTTGCTACACCCCTTCACACGGCTAAACCATGGCCCGCCGCGCTCTCACCTGCTCCTGCCTCGCTGGCTTCTGAGCTCAGAACGCTTCCTTAGCGGTGGTGGTTCCAGGAAGAGCCGGTAGGCAGCTCCAGGATGGAAAGCTATGTTTGTTCTTAGGATATCCTTAGAAGTCACTTGAAAACCTCTTAACACTTTTGCAGCAGGGTTGTGTTTTCCTCGCAATTTCCAGAGACCATGGAATACTTTTGCTGCAGGAATGTGCTTTTCGGCAGCAAGCTAAGCATCAGAACCACAAAACCCCCCAGCTTTGCATGCTATTGCTTTGTAGAAAACCCAATGCTGGGGGAGAAAAAAAAAATCTAGGTGTCTTACAATGTCTCCTTTACTATATGTTTTATAACTAGGAGAGCCTGATGTCAGCTGTGGGCAGAACTCGAAGGAGATAAAATGGGTCAATTGATGAGTAATTGGATTATTTGAACCAATTACCATGGTAAATGATGGCTCGCCAGGCTGGAGCTCACTTGGAAGCTGGGGACAGTGCGGACCCAGTGACCTTGTAAGTGTTCCTTACCCTATCCCTCCCCAAAGCTCGGCAGCAGCCCAGCTTTTAGCGCTTTGCCCACCCTGGTAATTCTCCTTGCAGTTTTCGAGGTGGAGAGTCCCCCCTGCTGTAAGTGTTCTGGGGCTATTAATGCCAAAATCCCCATTTCCACAGCAGATGCTCAAGTGCTCCTGTGGGTGGAGGTGCTACAGGTGGGGGACTGTCATGGCAGCGTCCCCCCCGACTGGCTGCCCTCCTCGGAGGGCAGGAGTTGGGGCATTGCCTGGGGAAGGAAAAGTGGATTGCAGACATACGGTTTTCCCCAAATCCCAACAGCACCGCGATGCGGGGTGGGAGGGGGGAAGCTGGGCACGCTTGCCTGGGGGTGAACATGTCCCCCCCATCAGTGAGCTCAGGATGGGGGCACCAGAAAGGACAGTAGCAGTCACTGGTTTCCCAGCTGCAGTTTGTTCGTATAAAGCCAGTTTGCTGACTGCGTTTCCCCAAAGTGGGTAAGGTCTCTGGGTGCCATCCCCTGGGAGGGCCCCTGTCCCAAGCCATGCTACGGGAGGGAGCACTCCAGGCTTCGTAGGAGTCTGACGAATCCAAGCCCCCCTGTGCTTTTGAAAGCCTCGGCTAAAGACGAGTACTGCATCAGGCAAGGCAGGTCTGTCTGAAGCAAAAAACCTAGCAGCTTCCAAACAGCACCTTACCTGAAACCGCTGGGGAGCCGAGGAGTGTTGTGGGCTGCCGCACGCGTCCGTGCGTGTCAGAGCTGATGAGGCCAGCGCTGTCTGGTTCGGGAGTTTCTGCACTTGCGATTCATTGGGATAACGGCAGCGATGGTGGCCAGCACCTCCGTGCTCCTGCTGGGCGGGTGTCGGGGCTCCAGCGCTGATGACAGAAACCATAGAGCTGTACTGCCTCGTTCCAGATTTTTTCTTCCTTTTGTAGTCTCTTTGCGATGTATTTGTTGGCCTCTGCAGCATTGAAGGTGCTGTTGCAAGCGGCTTTTAAACGACCTGGGGTCACGATCAGTGTGATGAGTTTTATCCATCCTCCCCGAGCAGGACTGCCCGCATGCTCCCGGTGTGCAGGGCTGCCCCAGGGACCCACGCAGCCGCGGGCTGTGCCGACAGAGCCTCTCTTACCCAGGGAACCATTCCTCCTCCACCGAGAGGCAAGGGGAGAAGGGGAGGACTGAGGACTAGTCCTTACTGAGGATATTTTCGTATGATTCAGAGTCAGGCTGGAAATCCGGCCTCCCCCCAGACCCTGGTTTGTGGGAGGCTGCTCCGTGCCGCTGGCTCTGAGCCCGCACGTGGGTCTGGGCCATACATACACAGCATAAATGGGTTGCCCAAGTGTGGGTCTCATCTCCTGGGCTACGTGACAGCCATCAAAATCTAGAAATGCAAGGGAGAGCTTCACGTCTTAACACTGATAGCTGTATAATGTCTGTGCTAACGATAACGGCGTTTGGATTTGGGGGAGGCTGGGAGAGTGTGGCTGAAGTCAGAATTCATCAGCAGGCAAAAACATACGCGTCTTTGTCAATCGGTGGGGCTAAACCAAAATTGTGGTCATTTGACAGCTGTAAGCGATGCACCTCTAAATAGTGGCAGCTGTGATCACTGAGGGATCCTGACTCCTGCAAGCTTGACAGAGAGTAATTAAGGGACAAGCCCAGCAGTCAATAAATGCCCCACGGGATTACAGGTTCACAGCAGACCCACGAGACGCAATCCGCGGACAAAGCCCCAAAAGGGAGTAAGCCAGCCCTCATTTGTTCTGCAGTAGCTTATCAATCATGCTATCGGGCTGGGCCCTGCGCACACAGCTTAAACAGCCCCTTACGCGTTTCCAATATTCCTTGTTTTCCACGGAGCCCATCTTCCCACTTCCTCAAGGGAGTTAAGGGATGTTAAATAATCCTCACTAAGCCCGCAGGCTGGTAGTGGGTAGCTGTATGGGAAAGATCACCCGACACTGAAACAAGGCCATTTCTGGAACAAAACACGTTAAAGCCATTCAACAGCATCCGTCAATATTGTATTTCTCTTTTATAAACAATGAGGATGCACACCCGCTGCTGCCAAGACCGAGATCTAATGAGGACATTGCCTTTCCTAATGGCTAATCTCTCATCAGGCTCCTCTGCCTCCACAGGCTGCCTCGCAGGAAAATAATATTTGTTGGGATACGGTGAGAAGGTCACAGTAATCATATCTGCTACTACACCGATATGTAAGATCGCCCTGTGCTTGTCCCTTCTCCCTCCAGACAAAGTAGCTTGCTCAGTCATGGAGTGAATTTACAAGCAATATCTGAAGGTAAGGAAAACGCTTCCAGTGTCACAGCTTGGTTTGCAGGAGGCAAGGTGCTTTAGAAAAGGATTCGGCTTGGCTTTAAACACGGCTGCATACAGAAGATACACAGAGCAGCAGGGCTGTGAATGTAGCAGAGTGGACTGTAGGTGCACGGACGCGTGGAGCTGGGACCCGTCCGAGCGGTGTACGAGCAGCCTCGCCGGTGACCGAAACATGTCTGGAGGTTTGGAGAAGGGCACAAAAGGTCACAGCTCTGAATGAGGACATCACTCGGCTGAATCCTTAAATACCAGTGGGATTTAAATGCATCCCTAAGTGTTTTCCTTAGCTACGATTTTAGCTAGCTGACAGAGAAAATGTTCTGTTGGATCAAGGTGGGAGACGGGGGTCTTAAGCTCGCCGCAGGTCTGTAGGTGCTCATGGCCAGCTCCAGGGGGGCATGGGGAGACCCCGGGAACTGGTCCCCACGGGGCAGCAGGTCAACCCTGGCCCGAGGCGGGAGCAAGCACTGGGAGCAAGGGTCCTTGGAACTACTTCACAGTCTCCCCTTAATCCTTTCCGTAGTTTCTTAAAAGGAGGCCAATTAGTGCAAGAGTCGCAGGCCACCAAAGTGGTGCTGTACTGCTGATTTTATACCTTTATATGTGTGTATATATATATATACACAGAGATAGTGGCTGACAAAGAAAATCTTGCCGGGGGGGACAGGTCAGACCGATAGGGTAACCTGTCTCTGGATCACCACGAACAGCAAGGGAGAACGCAGAGCGATGGGTTACGCTACTGGGCTGTGGGTGCTTCCAGCTTGTAGGGAACTCGCGTTTCAGGGGGTAGTTCGCACCTCAAATCCACCCAGTCTTTGGGAAAATTTGTATGGGGGGGATTTTATAACCAGAGCTGGGAGGGAAGGCAAAGGCACACATCATGATGTGCGGCTCCATGAAATCACAGCAGGTTAGTCAGCAGCTTTGCAGCACGTGTAGCTTGTTAAGCTGCCATCCGAGTTTAACACAGAAACTCCCTGATATGCTGTGACTCTTTCAAGCTACTAAAAAGGAAATAAGGAATTCAAAGAAGAACCAAATATGCTTTATTTATTTTTTTCTCACTGTCACATATTTCTTCCCAGACAGCAAGGAGGGCTTAATTTTTTTCCCAGCACCTTTTTAGAAGTGGTAGACCGCTAATACTGATGGGAAAGTTGAAATGTAAAAAGTAACCAAACAAAGTACTCTTAGTTTCAGGAAAACGTTAATAGTTTTTTTAAAAATTGAACTTGGAATTCTTTAACCTCAAGGTCTAAGCCACAGAAGAGTGTTCCCTAAAAAAAAAAAGACTTGATTGTAAATCTTTTATCACTTTGAACTTGCTCATTTAAAAACATCTTAGCTGAGGGCTGTGGCTGGCAGAGCAATAGAGTTACACAGGCTGAAAAATAATAACCTGCCTCTCAATTGTGGCGTTAGAACGGTGCTGGTGGTCTGAACGGCCTGTTTGTAACCCAATGATGACATAAATAAATGAAACTACCTTTGGGAGTACGAAAGCACCTTATTATAAGATCCTCTATGAGCTCTCACAGCCAGGGGCTGATTTTCTTAATTACTGCTTATCAGCCCAACGCGTCGCTGCAGATTATAGCAGACTCAGCTTCCCAAAAGCAAGCACTGATGTCAGAGCTTCCCACCGCAGTCCCTTTGAAAGAGACCCGGCTCCTTCCCTTCCCAGAGGCTGGCTGCTCCCAGCCTCCTGAGAGAAACTCCGGGAGGACAGACACAGTCCAGAAGAAATGCTGGAAAACAGCAATCATAATGCCTGTCTTCAAGGGAAGGCAAAGAAGAATCCAGGGAGTTTGGGGCTGGCCAGCTTAGCTTCGGTTGCCTGGCAAACACTTGCATGAAATAACTATTTGGTAAGTAATTGGTAGGAAATGAGCAAGAGTTAACACGAATCTGTCAAAACCAGGTCTTGTTAATCTGATGGATTTCCTTCTTTAACAGCTTAACGGGCCCTGTGGGTGAGGGAAGGGGTCCTTCATAAGCCTCTGATCCTGTCCTCACGACATTCTCATAAACAAGTAGGGCAACAGGCCTGATGACATATACTGTATGGTAGCCAAAAGGGCTATTAACTGTCCTATTAACTCAGAGTTTCGCTGTCAAAACTGGGGGGATCTATAGGGGTCTGTCCACCACCTGGGTCTCCTTTACGGATGGTTTTTAGTGAGTATGTTTGCTAAATTTGCAGGTACCACCAAGCTGGTTCAGGCAACCAGCATGGCTGGGGACAAACCGATCTTCATAAACGGGAGAAACAATTCGGTACAAAAAAAAACCCCAACATGACAAAAATCTGCAATTCCACATGGTGATGGCCCTAAACTCAGGCTGAAATTATCATTGCCTGTATCACGGAGGGGTCACCCACCTTACCCAATTCAGGCAAGGAGATCTCCGCACAAGGTGTGTGAGCAGCAGTATGGCCTTCGAGAGACAAGAAGACATTTTTCTGCCCAACTCAACATGGGTGGAAAAGCAGATCTAGTTTGGGCATTGTGTTTTGAGAAGGATATGGGGTAATTACCGAGAGCCTTGGGGAAAGCAGTGGTAATGGCGAGAGATTTAGAAAACTTGACTCCCACGGAACGGCTAAATGAATGGAGGTGTCTTCTGGTCTATAATAATATCGAAATATCTCATTTCTGAAGCAGGGCTTTTGTAAGCAATACCGTTCATTGCAGATCGACCTTGCCATGCAGCATAGCGTACAAGCTCACAGGGGGCTGCAGGGAGAGAGGGGTGAAGGTGGCGGAGAGACTTCTCCACTCAATGGCTTTCACATTACTTTCTCCTTTCGCAGAGGAGATGGCCATGGATAATCAGTGGTACACACCAGGTTCCCTTGGGGAACAGAAGAAGGACAATAAAACTGAACACTTCATTGAAGCACCTGGGTAATGAACATTGCCAGAAGCTGAAGCAGGTAATGTCGACACAACTTGGGCTCACCCGGCTCCATGCACAGAAAAGCAATATGGGTGGCTCCAGTCCTCGGGTTCCCTTTATCCAGCCTTGCCTTAGGATTAGAGGCGGTCATGGTGGTGGGATAGCCCTGGACAGACCAGGTGTCTGTCTGTCTCTCTCTAACCCGGCACGTAGGAAGGCAGGGGTACAACTCCCAGCCCTGGAGTGCAAGGGGCACCCATCTCCTACACCCACCCTCGTCCCTTGGAGCGTGGATGTGCCTGCGTTTCACCCGTTTCCTTTTGCAGGCATCCTCAGAGCTAACCAGCTGGCACCAACAAAAGCCCCAGGAACAACAGACCTTAATCACAGAGATGACATAGCAATAAATACAAATGTGCTTCACCCCACTGCAATATAAAGGTATGGTTTGGGGGGGGGGGAATTTGCTGCTATAACGCATCACTGCTCTTCAGACGGAGGTTTCTTCACGAAAAAGACTTAATTTCTCCTTCACTGTTCAACCATTTTGTTGGTGCCCCCAGCAGTTGCAAGAAAAGGTTTCAATTCCTGAGCACTGGCTGTATTCCTGTCAGATGTTGTTATCTTTGTGGTCAAGATTTGTTATAAATTGGATATTCTTGGCTAATTTCTAAGGGATATTCATTTTGAAGTCAAGAATTGTTTTATTGGTATCAGGAGCTGGAGGATACGGCAGTGTGACGATGTCAGTGTTGCCTTCCCCTGTTCACTGATCATTGCTTTTGTGATTTTGGTTTTTCTTTTTGAACATCTAGGACCTGGAGCCATGGCATTACCTAATAATCCTATTTTAAAAGAAATGAAAAAGCGAAAAGATAAGGAAAAACAAGTTTCTCGCAGAAAAGGGCACGAAGAGTGTTCCTTATAATATCAGAGAAAATGAAAATAACTCACTGTTGGATACCCTTGTATTTAATACAATTTTGTAGTCACTGTTTATGAGTTAACTGTATGAATTTTTACTTTGATTTTCTGGGTCCTGGTCTCTAAACAACTGCTCGGTAGAGCTGCAATCTTTTCTTCCAAAGGAAAAAAAAAAAGTTCCACTCCCAGATTATTGGAAAAAAGAACCCTGTCTTTTGTTTATTTATTTATTTAGAAAGCACAAACAGCGATGCATGGGGAGGGGAAGAGAGAGATGCAAAACAGATGAGCATACAAATCCATCTCAAAAGAAATAGTGAGACACTTCCCAGACGATTAGTAGTACATCAGTCTATGTGAGCATTTAAACTGCTGTACCTCTAGATTAAAAAAAGAAACCACAGAGAATTTCTGAAGAACAAGGTAAATGTCTATATTTCAGAAATCCCACCACAATCAGCTTGTAGGTAGCAATGGTTTTGTTTTTTGTTCCTGATATTTCCTCAGAGGGGGTCTCTCCTGCTCACGCTATGGTTTCTTTCCTCAGTGTCCGCCTCTGGTGACAAGTAAGGATACTCGTGAACGAAGATTTCCCCTTAGTTCTCGACCTTTTCTTTAACTTCTTCTGATGCTTGAGTGAAATTCCAAGCTCCTCCATGATCGCATTGAAAGAAAGACACTGGTGGAAGAGGAAACGGCATTAAACACCTCTCGTGGGAGGCAGGGTCCGACCATACCCTCTGCGCGAACGGCGGCTGCTGGAAGCAAGGACCCGAGCTCTTCCTGGCGGGCTCAGAAAGCTCCGCCGAGTTCTCCCAGCTTTGAATACAAGGTACAACAGGTGAGGCCGTTGAAGTCACGGCTTTTGCCTGACTTGGCTTCCGCTGAATTTAATTTAACTTTGGCTTAACTAAAGCTGATTATGAATGTTTCTGAAATTCTACACAGACGCGGTTGCGATGTTTTGGTGGCTTCCTATCATAAAACTTACCCTTTTTCAGTAGGTGAATTTCCTCCTGACCTTAAAAGAAAAAAGATCTTCTTTTTTAAAATCACATCTACCTTAGCCACAAACAAATGGGCATACAGGAGAAAACACAGAACACCATTTCTGAAGATTTATTTGTGGTTTCATTATTTTCCCCTCACAAAATTAACGCACGTTTCTAAAATATGGCACAGTTCTCAAGCCTCTTCTTTCTTTGGAAAGAATCTTTTTCAAATATTGTGTGTTGAAGAAAGGAGAAAATTACCACAAGAATAAGGTAGATGAATAGTTTAGAAAGAAGGTAGAAATCTTTTTTCTTCCCACTATCACAACATTAACAAAGACATTGCGGGTAAGTGGAAACATCCTTTAAAATCTACAGCTGGAATAACTACATGTAACACAAAAAAACCACAAAGAGGTTTTAAGTGGAAGTATCCAGCAATGCAAAAAAACCCGAATCATTCTATGCAAATATATATAAATAGATTATTTATATATAAAATGAAGTGATGGTGGCAGTGTGAAACAAAGCTTTTACCACCTTACCTTCATCAGGTTGAATAAATCCTTCTACCAAACCCTTTCTAGAACTGCAGAACCGACCAGCTTTAAAACAACTGGTTACAACTGCAGTCCTTGGACAATGACAGCCACAGCACACAGACATGGTTCTCTGTATCAAACACAAATTCCCTTCCAGAGTGACGCCAACGCAAGGTCAGCAGTGTTCAGTTCTTAACCAGTAATCATAGTGACCTCAATAGTGACCTCAGTTATACAGGGCTAAAAAAGTAAAACCAGATACGTTATTCGAAAAGGAGAAAACCCAACCTTTCCTATTAGCCAGCTATTCTAGAGGAATATTTTCAAAGGCAAAAGAGAGTATGAGGGTAACCTGGATCAAGGTTAAATCATTTCTTTAAGGTAGCAAAGGAATCCCGAAGAAGAGACTGCCACGCACCGTGCTTCTTCCTCCCCATATAACCCCTCCCCACAGCGTGCGTAGCCCTGGGTCCGCAAAGGAGCCCGAGACATCAGCGCATCAGCACGCGTGTCTATTTTAAACGTGTGTGATCTTGCGTGTGTCATCACGTCCACTGTGGGATGGGCTGCACACAGACTAAGATCCCATAGTATGTTAAATCTATAGGTTAATATGCTCCTTCTTTGAGATGCTTCATTTTTGTGCATCTAAAATTCTTACGTATACCTAAATTAAGGTACTATTAATTCATGCCATCCCCAAAATGTAATCAGACATAGGCCAGGGCAGTGTACTGCCTTTTTTTTTTTTTTTTTTTTTCTTCAAATTACTGTCTGGTAATAGCCAGCAATTTGCTGGTGCAATTATCATTTAAAAATCCCCTTTGACAGCGTAATATAGGAATTCCAGCATTACTGGAGTGAGAGTCCAAAGTGTCTGCGGCAGCCCCATGCCCTCTGGAAGCAGCGGGTGAAGCAGGTATCATCCTAACGCAGACACTATTTCGATATTACTTCAGGCTTTTTTAGAGAGTAACACCACTTATTTCCAAACTAATAAAACTCTGTGCTGCAAGTGACTGACTTAGCACGGATAATTTCTCTCTACTGTCTTAGTTTTAATTGAGCTTTCAAAATCTAGATTACAAAGTGATTCCAGAACTCCGTGGAGAATAAGGAAAGGATCATATTAACCATTTGCAGAATTGATCAGGTTTATTTTAATTTTCTTTCCCTGTTGTTCTTACTAACCCATACGTTATGTGTGTATTTAATAATAGCCATCAGTCTCTGCAATGTGCATACAGGGATGATTTCTGCAGATGAAATAGTACATTTTACTGCCTTGTTAATAGGCTTGTATTTTAATTTTCCAAACTGATTCATGTTCTTCAGACTATGCAATTATCGTAACGCCTTTCAAATTCATATCAACAAAATAGTCCCATGAGGATCATTTTACATCTGCAGATAGATATTTAAAACATACTGTTGACATTATGTGTGTGAAGTTTTTACCATCTGACTACCTGATTTGTGAAGTGCCACTGGTTCCACTTCCAACTCAGTTTTGAATTCTAAAATAAATATTATCAGAAAGAGTTGAAGCTATTCTTAGGAACGGCTTTGAGGTTTAGGTCTTGTCTAAGAATTAAACTTTTGCTGAATCGTTCATCAGTAGCAGCGACATCTAAAACTGAATATAAAAACCTTACTGTTCTTTGTAGATGAGCTTTTCTGTAAACTGATCGTGCTTATCCGCCCAACCGAGTATGGAAGCGGGCCATCCCAAACCTGAAAGGGCTCTGCCTTAGCCAGACTCTCTCCTACCCCATCCTGGCAGCGGACAGGAGGAGGGTTTACACTGATGCCTTCCCCGGTCTTACACCGTGCAGCTCTAGTGCCTGGCTTTGTAAAAGCACCAAAGAGCTTTACTTCTACAGTTATGTTACACTTAGTTTCGAGGGACTTAAAACACCATTGGCATGAGTTTTGTCAACCTGAAGCAATGAATTAAATGTAGATTTAAGACCCTGGACTGATCCTTCAAAGATATTCCAATGGTTATGGACATAACTACGACTCGGATCAATTTTGTGCATATTCCTGTGTCTGAGATCCTACAACCTTTGAGAAAACCAGTTGGAGGTGGCAAAGAGCATTAAAAACCTGGGAGACACGGGGCTTTCTCTGCCCCTCTGCCTTCACACAGAGCTTCAGATGGTCTAAAAGAGCAATATCTGAGATGATACTTTGAACTTTCAGAGGTTTGGTTAATCCTTTAGAAGTACAGTTACACGTGAACTTGCTTTTGAGCCCCAGGAAGCATAGCTTAAAATCCCATTTATCTCCAAGCTTGTGCGTGCAATTAGGAAACTGAACAGGTGTCAGAAAACTGGAACTGCCCTGAACTTCTCAAGCAGTAGGAAACGGTGGTGCAGAACGAGTACAAACTCAGCCAGAATGCTGCAGGATTTACAGGAAAATCCCGGACAAGGACCACATTCAGGGGGGACTCCCAAGACGACCCTCTGAACAGCACCATGTCTGCACCATAATTACAGTAGCCCTTAACAGGGGCATGGTGACATCAAAATTCTGTTTAAAAGGGTAACATACTGTTCTTCTAGTCTCATATTTGGATGCCCAGACTGAAAAGGTTTCTTTAAAAAGCTATTTTTTTGCATGCTGTTAAGTCCACTTTTAAGGTCTCGCCCAGACTGAGAGCAGAGTAGGCACAGAGCAATGCATTTAACAACAGAGTAATAAGTTTAACATTTTGCTTTTAGTCAGCTTAACTTTCTCATTCTAGCAGTGTCAAAATACTGCAGGACATGGCATGTGAGGCTAAAAGGAAATGTCATCCTTTAAAACAGATTTTGCTCTCCTTGTGATGTGAGACTCTTTCTCTTTGCCCTTTGGTCATTTCAGCAGGCTATAAAAGCTTGGTCATCAAGGTCCCAAATCCTTCCTTACACTCTCATACAGAAGACTCTGTTAAGCTTTAGAATCATAGAATCATTATGGTTGGAAGAGACCTCAAAGATCATCAAGTCCGACCGTATACCCGATAATTTAGGTATAATTTATAGCTACCACTGGGGACAAGCCTTTTCAATTGCATTTTATTAATACCTTGCAAAAACAAAACAAAACAAACAAAACCCCAAACCCAGTGCGCTGTGTTGGAGAACTGAGAACTATGAACATCAAAGGATATGGGCCAGATTTTGTTCTGGAAGAACACCCGGCCAGCTCAGGCACGGAGGAGGAAGGGCAGAAGTCAGGATTTTCACTGCCCTCGTCACTGCGAAGGACCCACGGCTGGGACACTGACATATGTCTTCTGCCAAAAGAAAAGTGATTTGTTTGTGCCTACCGCACCAAAGGAAAAATATCCAAAATAGTTTCACCTAGTGGGCAAACTGCTGTTGCGGCACATTAAGAATCTGTTGGAGTATTCTGTCGCTGATGGCTAATTGCACGAGGAGATCACTAAATTAAGACTTTTAAACTGTCAGAGCCTATTGAACAGTGGTTGTCAAAACAGTACGACGATAAACCATGGATTATTTTAACTTCCTCAGTTATAGAAACTCTTCCTCAGTCTCCTGTTTACAGGAAAAAAGATCAGTAAAGCTACTTGCTGGTCTCCCAGGCCACTTAAACACAAACGGGACTGCTCCGGGAAGGCGCGGGTGGCCACGGTCACGTTTGGAGCTGGGGTTACGGCCTGAAAACGGTGGGGCTCAAAATGATGTTCGGTGAAGAGGGGGAATTTGCAGACCTGACAACTTCACAAAAACTTCTATTTTGTGAGAACCTCACCAAGATGGGGGATTTCTTCCTTCTCCCCTTCTCCTCCTCCTTTGTTTCCAAACAGCTAAAGACATGAAACTTCAAGGCTTGGATCCGAGAGAGGTGGCACAAGCACACGATACCACGGCTGTACTTTGAGGAAAGACCAATACCAACTGGAAAGCGTTAATGCTGGCCTGGCTCTGGTTCCGCAGTGCAGGGGTCTCGTGAATCCACCCTCCTCCTGGCTCTCTGAAATGGCGCTCGTACTGCCTTTGTTCCTCCCGTTCTTCTCTTGTCTCGTCCTTTCTCCCTCCTTCCCCCTGCACCTTGGGCTAGCTGGGCTGCAGACTGTTTGACGGGGGCAGGAACTGCCACTAAATAAAGGCAGGCACACCGACCCCGGCCAAATAAACCTGGCAAGGGCTTGGGACCAGCTTTTTCACAGCCCCTTCGCTTTCAATGGTATTTGGCTTCCGTGTGTCAAATCACATGCCATTTTTTGCAAACATTTATTAATTTGAATATTTTGGGACTGTGGAGTAAAATGTAGCAACAGCAAAACAACAATTTATATAAAATGATATAAGGGTACACCTGTAGCCATTTTTTTCTCCCCAGAGAGCTCTGGCCATGCTTTACTGGTACCGCGGTGCCAGAACCGATGGAGTCCGTCGTGGCTCATCCATCACAGGCAGAGCTGTTGGCTCCGCGCCGAGGGCACCGCGAGGTCCCTGCGCCGGCTCACGCCGGGGAACGGATCCCCTTTGATTATTGCGTCCTGGATGCAGTTGCAAGGCTGCAAGTTAGGAAGATGCAATGGTGACCGTCTGTATTTTGTGTGGTCAAATTTCAAAGTATAGTGGTCACAGAAGCTTAGAGTGCTGATGAGCGGAAAATCTTTGGATGTTTTAACACTTCTTGAAGTTTGTTATGTCAGTGCAGGAGTCCTCCCGGCTGCCGTGCACTTCATGGGAGATGCCACGGGCTGTGCCTTCCTCGGACCTCGCTGTTAACCTCAAGGCACCGGCCCTGTCCTGGAGCCAGCGCAAACCATGCAAAAGCCGCCTTTACGAGCAGAGATTTGTTAGGACCGGGGCGGATTGCCGGCTCTTCGCTCCCTCCGCTGCTGGTGCAGCTGCTAAAGGAGCAAGTAAGGCTTTTTAATAACTCTTTCTGTAGCTAGGTACGAAGCTCTGTTAGGGGAAGGAGGAGCTGCTTTGTAATTCTCACAGGCAAGCCGAAGTCTGTGAGGTTGTCTGTGGGGTCACAGGGAAACGGTGACTGTTCCTAACAACGTGACTGTTTCCTTGACAGATGTGGAAATGTCTACCCAGAAAGTTTAAGCAGAAAAACTGGTCGAAGCTGCAACCTGGAGGATTTCTTGCATAGAGCAATGATGGAGATAAACACATTAGGAATTTTCCTTCTCCCCTGAGAGTTGAGAGAAGCTGAATTTAATTAGTTTTAAGTCTCTTCTACCGGGAAACTGCAAACAAAAATGCTTTCTAAAATCGGGGATATAGAAGATGTCATTCAGGTCTTTGCTGGTGAGAAGGCTCATTTTATGAAGAACCAAGGCTTTCAAGGCCCTATTCTAACAGGTTAAAATGCCATTTTGAGCAAGACAATTTCTTGCGGCGTCTGGAGTGGAGCATAAACACTCACGTACACGGATGAGCACTGGCAGAGAAGAATTGGTTCAGCCTAGCTACGTGCAGTACATCTTCGTCACAAAAAATACTTAAGCTTACCGCCAGCATAAACAATGCTGACCAAAAATTGTAACATGAATAGAGGGAAAACACAGGTCAGGGTATGCTCTGGCTTCTCCCAGGAGCCTGGTCTGTGAGAAACAATTCAAGAGGAGAGCAGAGCTTCGCCGCAGCGCTCAGGCGATTGCGTGTGACGGCGTCCACTCAAACCAGTTCTCTAATTGCAGTAGAGGCCAGAAACGGCCCCTCAATAAAAGAGATCATTAACTTGTCTGATGAGGAGGAACTGCAGTGGTCAAGGAACCATGAAGTAGGTGTGAGGGGTGGGAAATGAATTGGCGAAGCTGGCGGTAAGCTGGGGTATAATGAAATACAGATAAAAGGTAATCAGGTTTTGAAAACCGTGGTCATTTGCCACGGTTCGTGACATCCTACAAGTTGGTATTTCTATACATTTTGCGTATCGCAAATTGTTGTCATATGTTTTTTTTGGTGGCAACAACAAATCCAGTCTGTTGTCTCCTGCCCTGTTAGTCCCCAGACTAACTAAGGAAACCAAGCTGTTATCCTTCCAGGGTATTAAAAACACCCAGTACCAACCTCCGACACAAAAGTTTCCTTGTGCATTTCAATATGCAAAGCAATGCCAAGGCTTCACTGTTTGATGTAAATTGATGTCCTGATTTTGCCATAAAGGAGTTTGCTATGTTACGAAGCCTTACAATAGTGAACATCACGAACTGCTCAAGCCAAGTCAGCGGAGTTGTTCTGTGAAAGGTGTATAGTGGGGGTGCCTGAGGGTGCTTTTGTTGAATATGTTCTTAAATGTTAATGGTTACATGGCATAAAATGTAACTGATAGATATGATTTTGTGCTATGATAGTTACTTGGAGGCTTTGGCTAATGAATTTTAAATGGACGAATTAGAATTCATTAAATATTGACACTGGGAATAAGATATGCCAGCTAAAAATCTCTGGCTGCTTATAATAGGGGTTCAGAAAGTTAATGGAGCCCTGCAGGTTATTTTCTGAGGTTCATAAAGAACTGCCTGGCCCACTTGCTGAACGTTTTGGCAGAGATCAAGCAAAATATTTCTCCATGCTTTTAGTAATGAGACTGCCATTGGTTTACTCAGGTTTGGTAGGAGATGAAAAGGAGGTAAATAATTTTTCTTACCTGAAAAAGGTGAATTACCCCATGAAATGACAAGATGACAATTGCACATCGAGACTGTGATAATTCTTAAAATCTACTACAGTCTATTGCACTCACTCTTCGCTGTAGGTGTAATGATTTCAGGTGATATGCATTTAAACTGCCCAAATTTCCAGGACTTTGACAATTTGCGTTAGATAAGCTTATCTAAGCAAGAGGCACTTTGAGGTCATTAACTATGTGCTGGCGAGTACAACCTTTGCCATTACATGCACTGTTTAAGTGTAATGTTTTCCATCAGACACACCTTTTTTCTTTCCTGACTATACAGTGTGAATTGAGGACTGTGTTCGAATCCCTTGCTCCTCTCGGATTAACTTGCCACAGTCTAACTCCGTAGATAAGGTGGTGCCAGAGGTGGAGTTGGACGGATGGGTTTGCTTACACTGCAGTCCATAAAAGAAACAAAAGGCCTTGCATGCAAGAAAAGAAAAATGGAGAAAATAAATAAATAAATGAAAGCAGTAAAATTAAAAACAAACATGAGAATGAGATTCAAAAGCTATTTAAATCAAAAGAGATTCTACTCATGGAAACAGAAAAGTCAAAGATTGTATTCGACTCATGCTTTGGATTAGCTTGGTGATAACACACACTGTATAGCATTTTCCATCTAACCTTATTTCACCAGAATAAAAATAAAACAAACTGAGAGAAATCAGAAAGTAACACTGGAATCGTTGTATTCTACTTTCTGTAAAATTACTCCTGGAAAAGAGGTATGATGTTGCCACATTAACTCACTTCCAGATTATTAAGAAACTGCCTATAATAAGCAGCACATTGCTGTGAAACAGTAGTACAGTTTCAGAAATGGTGTATGTGTATATGTGTCCCTGAATAGGGAATTCACCCAACATACTGCTGAGTAAATTAACACTCCCTCATGAGGTAAAGCTTTAGGTCTACTTTAATTATGACTTCAGGAATGCGTTGCCCTTCCCAGACTTCTGAAGAGTTTCCAGGATAAATCTCCACCACATTAGCATTTATACTAAATATTTTAATTAGCTGCAACTGTTCTCCACAGCAGATTTGAATGAAAGATCTCCTGAGACATGAACAAAACAAAGATATCGATACGTTCTTTATGCATTTTGCGTTAAAACTGCTCTGTAGGGTTAAAGTACTAACCAGAAAGCTGCAATACGTGCAAAATACATTCACCCTGTATCTCTGGCTCATTCCAAAACAGGGACACTTTGATTAATACGGCCTGCAAAATCGCTCCACGTGAGCTGTGTCCGTTGCCTTTAGCGAGGGCTTGCTCGTGGAGATGTCTGCACGGCCAGGAGCTGCCCTCTCCCGCAGGATACTGTGGGGACCAAGTCCACTGACATTGGCACTGGGTGTCATGGACCCAAAATAACACCAAGTGCCATTTGGACAAGGAGGTGCATGGTAGGGATTCAGCTCGCTTCCCTTCAGCTGGCAGCAGGCGCGTAGCCTTAGCTTACCGTGATCCCTTGCTGGCAGCAAGGAGATGCAGGGGATTTACCTTAGCCAAAATCAGATGTTGTCCTCTTGAAGCCCTCAGCCCGACCTGCATGTTTTCACTCAGGTGTCAATCCCTCTCACATCCCAGCACCGCTGCCGTATGCAGCGTAAACTGCACCTCTCAGACCGAGTTCAAAATGTTCTCCTCCTCCTCCCACTCATCCCTGCTGCCTTCGTTACGCTTATTTCTCTTGACAGTGATTTCTGGCATCAGAAAATGCCATCAGCCTCGCGGGATTACACCTTGGATGAAGAGGCTGAATTGCCCATGGAAAAGCTCCCGCCTTTCGCATCTAAAACTGCAAAGTGAGTTTAAACACCTCACTTCGAAGTAGGTGCCTCACGTCTGGAAACCTGAAGTTGGGCGATGGGGAACCCACCTCTCGGTGACTGCGCCAGCGGCCACCGATCCTGCAGCGCAACGTGCCCCTCGTCCCTACGGGCAGTCCCGGCGAAGCGAAGGGGATCAGGGCAGCTGTAGCACCTGAGCCAAACAGGGCCATGTCGGCGTTCAGGACATGGCCAGAACCAAACCGGCACCAGGGAAGGCGGCCAGAGGAAGGGGCTGGCAGACAACTTCAAGAACAGGCTCCGAGTTGCTGCTCATGCCTTGTTTCTCTTACAGCGGCTGGTGGTTTGGTAAATGGGTGTTTACACTCTATTTTAATGATTGATTCTATCTCACAAACTGCTGTAATACTCAAGGCATGATTTATATACAGCATTTCCTTTGTTTTCCCTCTGCCCTTTTAAATTGCTCATTACGCTTCAGTGGAGCTATAACCAGAATTTCTTTGGCTCCATAATCTTACTTTACTGTGGCATCCATCACCTTTCAGTAGGTCTCCCTGCTTTGAAGCGCATGCTTCAGCACAGGGTGTAAACCCCTGGCTGTGAAAAAAATGCTTTCTAGAGCAAGAGAAAAATGACCCTTGGGGATTTGGAAGTACATTCCTGTTGTTACTCAAAGGGCTGATGCTAATGCCATACAAAAAAAAAAATATAATCCACTTGTGTTTTAATCCTTTCCAAGATAACTTATAGTTGAAGTCTTAAAGATCAAGCAGAAGCTGTTTGAGAAATTAACTGCTCTTGTTCTGCACTGCCATACTAAGCAGCACTAATTGGACCGTGGGTGAGGTACTTCCCTGTTCTTATTAATAAATTATTTGCCTTTAGTGCCAAAACGCCCGGTGAGAGTTCAGCCATACAAAATCTGCACTCCAGCAAAGAGACGTATAATGCAGTCCCCTCCACACCCACAACCCTCAGCCTCCCAGAAACATAAGCAAAGCTGGAAGCGTACGACTCACCTGCTCAATATCGCTGTTTTTCCTTGATTTGTATATAAATTCACCAATGGCTACAAACACCGAAAGAACGAGCCCTGCGGCGAGCACTATGAAGATGCCCCCAATATTCTCGACCCCGAGAGCGCTGGCTTCCTTGCTGTCCTCCTCGGGGCAGCCGTTGCCTCGCCACCACTTCTCCTTCATCATGTGCAGCTTTCCCTCTTCTTGGAGCTGGAGGATGGCGATGGTGATCTTGTCTCTGTAAGGAGACCCTGCAAGGCGAGAGCAAGACCCGTCAGCCCTGGCTGCAGCAAAGCGAAGGCAGGGAGGGAGCAAGCTGCTGCTATCTGAAGCAAAAAGTGTTCAAGTATCAGAGGCTTGATTATTCCAGCTCAAAACTCTTGGTTTCTCTTTGGCTGGAAGGGGGGAGATGACTATCTGTTGGTTTCTGCCCTGGGGACTGGAAAGCGGAAGGCTCCCTTGGTGCAGTTATTTGTTTGAGAATTCATTATAATTTCTAGGGTCTCCTACGGAGGTTTATTTAAGCCTTGGCAGTGGGTTTTCTTGCTAAGCAATTCCTCCATGTCATGTTTGAGTCTTGCTTTGAGCATCCTTTGAGACTTTCCGCTTTGCATCTCTTCGATTTACTTCAACATCTGTTTATTTTTCCTACCGCATGTAAAAGGGGCAGCTGTCTAAGAAAAGGCCACTGTCAGTCAGCCACAGTTTCTTCTCATCGATACCTGCATAAGCCCACAACTCCACCTCAGCTACCTTACAGCTTACAAGGACCCAAGGCGGCCGAGTCTTTTTTTTCCGTGACTTGCAATAATATTGGCACTGCAAGCTGAAAAGAGCAACTATTTCATGCTTTTTATTTGCAAGCCAACAGCTTGCTAAATGATGTGTCTTCAGGCTCAGCAGCACGAATGGGCCTGTACAGGATCTGGCAAAGAGCGGGGTCGGGTCGGGCACTTCGGCCGTTCAGGTTTGCCCCGCGGGCGATGCTCTGGCTCTCCATCGTCTGACATCTCTGGAAGTGCCTTCACCCAACTCGTCCTGCTGCAGAGCACACGTCTGTAGCCCTACAGGGGCTTCTGGAGCAGTGTCTACTTAAAAGAAATTGCTGCCCCTTATCTTTTCCCATGGTGCCAGAAGCTGAAGTTATCAACAATAAGAGCAACAATCCTGTTGTTAATTATCATGGACAAGAGGAAGCTGGCTTTGGCGTTGTGAGAGAGACCTTTCTTTATGGGGCGAGGATTTTATGATAGCAAGCAGGAGGGGGATGCAAGAAAGGCTGCTTGGCTGGAAAGGCATATATGTGCCCCCAAATCCTGCCATGTTGGACTTCATACCATGTTCAGCGTCCGGGCTGAAAACCAGCATTGCCAGTCCTTTGTCCACATAGCTAACCACCATCCATCCTTTCCTCTCCTTTAGTGCATTAACAAGACTATTTTCTTAAGCTGTAATTTCAGCAAAAGTCACATTTTGCTGCAAATTAAAGCAGCTGCAATTCTTAAGCCGATCAAGGTAAACAAACTTTTAAGGCAGAATGTGTGCCGGAATTTCAGTGGCAGCGTGGTACCCACAGACACAGACACTCTAGAAAAATCTCACTAGGCACCACTTTTGCTTGTTTATGCATCTAAATAGCCTTGGAAATTTGGCCTCAGAATTTCAGTTGTCTTATTACGTTGCGGTGCAGGACATTATTAAAAATAATTGTACCATGAATACAAGTCCCCCTCTATGCTTTCCGTTTCCTTTAGCCCGCTGCATTGTCTAAGGAGAATCGGGGTGTAAAACATTGCCGTTCTTCATTTGTTGTGCCAACACTCGGCGGTTTTTCAGCGTTTCTCACTGCCAGCACCAGGACACGTGGTGCCCACAGATGCCAAGAGATGCGTGTCAGATTCTGCAAGGTCCATCTGGGAAGCCAGCAATCAGCAGGCACTGCTTGAGGTAGCCAGCTTTGCAAGGAAAATACGCCTGCTGTAAGAATAGATGATTTCCATGCCTGCTACTGAAGAACCAAAAATAAGCATGACAGAAAACAAAACAGAAACACCTTCGAAACCTGTCTTTGCACAGAGAAGTGAATTATGACCACTGAAAGCAGCAGCACCTCTCAGAAGAAAGAGCAGAATTGTTTCTACCTTCGGAGAGGTTTGTCGCCCTGGTAGCTGGAGTCTGTTAGATTGTAGGACTCATCAGATTTTTCCCTTGTCTGAAAGGACATCGCTGTTAGGTAAAGTGGAGCACCCTGAGTCACAACGCAGGATTTGTGGGGATGCTCATTCTTTCTTGTGGTGTTTATGTTGCCAGCAGGATTATCACAATTCATCTTGAGGGTAACAGGTACATCTATATTTCTACCCGTGCTTTTAAAGTTCGTCAGGTGTGCCTGGAGTGCTGGATTGGTGATGTTTTACTGGTGAGCACTAAATCCAGCTCAACACCTCTTTGAATATTCAGCATATCATTTATGGCCTCTGAGCTATGAACAACCTACCTCTCAGGCCAAGAAATGCATCTATCTACTTTCTTAGCAGTCTCCCAAGTAACCACTAATAGCTTTAGTGTTAGAATTACTAGCATCAGCACTGGCAGTGATATTAGAATTAATACCTGTCCTGACACCTATAATAACGTTGCTTTCTTCAGGCGGAGGCCTCCCAGGGTGACACTTTGCACAGGTTTTGCTTAGAGGTGCCTTTGCTACAGCAGTACTTCCAGAGCCCGTTCAGTTCACCACCAGCCATCGCTGAGATTTTTCAGTAGTAACGGCCTTTGCCAAGAATCTGACGGCAGCTCTGCTCTCTGTGACCCATCGGCTCCGTAATAAACAGAAATGGAGATGTTTGTTGATAACGCCTAAATCCCCTTCATCCTAACTCAGCAGAAGGAAGTAGGAAGCCAGCCTATATCTGTGGGGTTTTTATTTGCAGAAGATGCTTCGATAAAAGAGTGCATTTCCTGGATTCACAGAACTTTCAAAAATTCTCCTTCCTGTCTGGGAGCCAAATAGTGATGATGTTCAGCTCAGTCGCTGGAAATTCTGGAGTGCGAGGCATACTTTTGCTGCTGCAAACCCCAGCCAGGTGGTTGTGCATTCTCCTGAAGGAATGAATGCAGACCAGCTAAGACTTGCTGAAACTTTGGTGTTTAGGGTCACGGACAAGTCGTCTTTTTTTTTTTTTTTTTTTTTTTTTTTCCCCCATACAGCTTCTGCAATCAATAGTCTTGCATGCTATGAGAAAAATAACAGAGCCCTTGGGGTCTATCTGTCTGAATAGTGGAAGGATCTCCACAGCTTATCTTGTTTACAAATGCAATCGTTTAAGAATTTAAGATGCCTGATGGCACTGAATTATTCCACAGTGCTTGGAGATATCTATTCCCCTGAATTTTGCTGGTTTTCCTTAAGAAAAAAATTAAGGCACATTTATCATACAAGAAACATCTTATAAATATATTTCGCAGCCGTATTTCCAATGGATGCACTCTCTCTGAGGATTACCATCTGTTCCAATTATTCCTTCATTGTTCTTGGTTTAAAGTGTGGCAGCTTTATAACTGCAATGAAACTCTTGCTGTACATTTGTCTTTATTCAGGTTTTTAGCTTTTGCATCACTTTCCTCAGGGTGAGAAGGCTGTTCTCACATAGCCAGTGGAAAAATATACTTAAAATGTTATCTATATGACAATCTGTCTGAGGTACTCAATAGCATAAAGAATCACAGTTCAAAGTGCAGTGGTGTTTCTCCCTTGTTTATAACTGGTCTACCAAGCACCCGATGGACCAAATACTTCACCTGTTATATCTGTGTATATATCTGAATAATTCCCCTGAAGACAATAAAATTGCATAGCTATTAACGGAGCGTGGCATGGTAAACGCATACGTGAGAAGGATATTGCACAGGAAAAAGATCTGGTTGCCCAGTGCCAGCTACCCACAGGAACACAGCACAAACAACTGACACACGATCTAATTCCCTACAATTAGAAAATCTTGAAAAGGACACCAGATGTGCTAGAAAAGGTCTATTGGAAAGAGCT
Organism: Cariama cristata; assembly: GCF_000690535.1. NCBI lineage: Eukaryota > Metazoa > Chordata > Aves > Cariamiformes > Cariamidae > Cariama > Cariama cristata. The sequence goes on from NW_009633835.1 coordinate 33,900, forward strand.
GACAGAGACTGGGAGTCTTAAGACTCTGCTTAGCTCAAACCACTGAAATCCCTGATGCAGATGCAGCACCTTGCAATTGCTTCTCGCTGCTCCTCTGTGTTGCTCTGAGGCCACGAAATAGAACAGAAATTCATCTCCTTCCACGCAGCTCTCTTTGGCATGCATATGTCGGAGGTAACATTTATCCTGCCCGCTTCCATTTGCCCGGAGACACTACCTGATTTCTCAAACTAAACTGAATTTCAGTAGAGCGATGTGCGCCTCGAGCAGCACGGAGGATGCCCCGTTCGCTCCAGAAGGCGAGCATCGACCTCCCTCTGCAGCCGCAGCGCGCGCCGCCGTACTCCCTCTTGCTTGCGGCCGAGCAGGGCAAGAGCAGATGTTTTGCCTAAAAGGAGGTTCCTAGGGTCTGTTTCGGTGAGGAAGGTTTCTAAAAGACTAGGGGTGACTCAAATGGCCATGTAAACTTCTGGAGGGGCCACGGCTGGATGTGCCCGCCCCAAGACCTGGGCTGGAACGCATCTTACCAATGGGGGTTCCCACGCCGTAGCCTTTCGAATCAATGAGCCCCCCGATCTGGGTGAGATTGCAGTTCCTCTGCGTCACGTACTCTATGCTGGTCGACTCCATCAGCAGCGCATAGTCCGTCGTGAGCACGCGCTGGATTCCCTCGTCGTTGTTCTTCACCAGCGCCGTCTGCTGCCTGCTGCTCATGAACGCCCACATCTTCTCATAGGTTGATATTTTGGATTTCTAAGGAGGGAAAAGGAGAGCACAGAATCACACCAGCACCCTAATTACACTTGTAAAATATTCCTCAGCCTTTTGTTGTGACCGATGCCAACAGCACAGCTTGAATGAAAGAGACTCAGTAGCAGGGTTTTCCTCCCCGCAGCCTTTCTCTCTCACTGTGCTTTATGCTGAGGAATCCCTTTTTTCACTTCCTTTGCAGTGCCAGGAACTTCATTACTGGCACAACTGTGAAGTGCTTTGAAGTTTTCTGGGCTAAGGCTGTTACGTGGATTACAGCACATAACCCAGCCAAACCACTGCAGCTGGGTAGCCTCGCACTCAGGAGCGGTGCCGCTGCCTGGCAGGGCAAACACCCTCCTCCAAAAGCCTGACGACGGGTAAAGTGCTGGCCCTTTTGTATTGATATCACTTGCCTAGGAGTCATGTACTTCAAGGATAAAGCTTGAGAAACAAACCTAAAGCGGCTTCTAAGCAAAATTCTGCTTTCCATTGCAATCGGACTCAAGGACTCCATCCTTCTCCCGCTGAGCTAAGGGGGAGTTCGCCAGGAGCGGTGCGTGCGTGCCCTGCGTCAACGCCCCCCTGCCCAGGAGGAGGGATGCCAGCAGCCCCGGCCAGCCTTGGCCATCCCTTTCCCCGCACAGCACTGACATGGTTAAACGCCTCTCTTCCCTGCAAGCTCCCAAACAACGCTGAGCACACAATGTCGCTTCGGGATTAAACGTCAAGGTAGACCGACAGAGAGCTGGGCCATCACAAACTTGTCAGTAGAAACGATTTTGTCTCAAGACGGCAGAGCCACCCATTGTTGAACTGCTCTGTGCTGCAGCCAAGCACGAGCCAGGCACAAACCAACTTTTTAATGTAAATGCGACAGAAGGTCCCCCACGCACTTAGGTCTCCCCAGTTCTGGGGCAGGATAGCCTCACCCCTTCCTCGGCCCCGTCTCTGGGTTTATCGCCATGGTTTATAGCCATCTTAGCTGCTTTTAGGCTCACGGCGTGGAGACCATATGTGCTTATTAAACACCAGTGTCTGGGGGATTCCTGTGAGAAGCTGGTTTTCTGGTTCTTTCAGCTTTAAACATTAATACGCTTCACCTGTAAATTCAATACCTGTGAATGTCGCCTACATTCCACCTAAGTGGTAAGCCACAGGAGATCACCAAACTTTGAAGATGGCTAAGTGGTTCTTTACTAGTAGAAACCATTTTTACTGCTCAGTTGGGAATATTTTTTGAAATCGATGATAAGTTTATGCAGTAGATTGAGTCTGATATTGAATTTACTGGAAGGATGTATTCCTTATGCGGACGAATCTGAAAGGAAGATCTTAGCTTCTCAAATTGCCAACTCCCTTTTTTTTCAGGACAGATCATATGCCAAATTCTGGCCTTTGAATTCTCATTGATTTCAGTGGAAACACGTCTGCACATCAGAAGGTAGGAGCTGGCAAGAGTTGTAACATGAGATTAAGATCTATTATCACAGAGGAGCAAGGAAGCACTGGAAGATTTACAGACATGTCGGGAACAGAGCAGGACAGTCTGGAGAAATAAATGTGTGTCACGATGTGTGGATGTGAAACATCTTGCCTGCAGTGGGACCTTTCCCAAATTTGGACAGGCACACCGATGGTGAATGCGGCCCGAGACCCTGCCGGCTGGCCTGCCGAGAGCCCATCCCCTCGCCGGAGCACTCCTAAACTCTCCGGGCCCTGTTTGCTGGGTATTTTCATCCGGCACGGACAGATCTGGGGCTGACTCTGAGGTTCCTTCAAAGTCAGAATGCCATTTTTTCCCCCAAAATAATTTCAATTGCTCTTGTTTTCAGTCCCCTCACTACCTGGCTAGAAGGCCATAGTCACTGCAGAAACTTTCCTGAAAATGTTGCCTCTTTAGCAATAGTTTTTCTGGGGACACTATTACAACAGGGATACTAGCGTAAGGCACTCAAAATCAGTGGGAAACCACACCTGTTAGTATATGCATTATAAATAAGCCTAAATAAAAACTGATGCAAAGTTGAATAAACACAAATCAAGTTTTCAGAAGAGCAGTGGCAGCACCTTGCTTTTCTCCTATGGTTCCCAACCTGCATCCCATCCAGCAGGTACCCTCCTTAATAGCGTCTTTCCCAGGCTTCCTCCTGCTACCTTAAGCACAAAGTCCTAAACCAAAGCTCTTCAGAGCTTGCTTGGTGCCAGGATCTTTTTCTGCCCTTGATGTCTTCAGAAATCCTTTTGCCACGACTCATCTGGCCTTTGCATCCCGTGTCCCGCATGACAGACACCCCCTTGCTCCTCTCTCCTCCATAGCCAGGAATGCTCGGAGTGTCATGGGTTTGCTTTAAAAAAAAGTTAGTCTGAAGAGTCTGCTTTTTTTTTCTTTTTTTGACATTTCTTGGTTTAATTACCAGGCGTAGCCCTGAGATAAATAAAATCTTGCAACACTTGAAATAATGACCCTTCCTTAGCGCAACCCAGCCCTGCGCCATGCTCCTGCAGGACATTTTTACGGCTGTTGCACCCGCTCGTGCCGATTCCTCACCTCTCCCCATCCCAGCAGCACTCCCGGGAGGCAGGGCTGTCTCTGCAGCACAAGCTGCCCCTCGGGAAAAGCACCTTTCACCCCAGCTCAGCTCCTCCAGCCCTCGAATGGCAGGGTCACGGCTGTCGGGGGGCACCCCCGGGCGTTGGGGTGCTCCCAGAGCCCATCACAGCATGGGGCAGCCTGGAGGAAAACCCTCCAGGCCGGGTCAGGACCTCAGAGCTCCCCAAAAAGAGGCAGAGTTATTCCAAGTCTCTTCTCTAGAGCTGTTACGGCAAAGGTGCTTTTCCTTAAACTCCACCGTAACGCACGTGAGGAGTGGGAACGGGGTAAGTGCTGCCCTCCGCCTCCGGCCCTCGCTGAATTTTTTTAAGTCTTGGACAGTGTAAAGAAATCCTAATCTTGTGAGGATCTTGGAGGGCTGCTGTAATAAAACCAATTAACAACTTTTATATAACAGCGTGTGTGTCCCTCTGGCTTACAAGTGCGATGAATTGTATTTTTCATGCATCTTTCACCACGTCACCCTCACTCTGCCAGGGAATCCATCTCCACTCCGTACAAAAACTAGTGTTCTTGTGTTTGTGTTCACGTGTCTTTCAGGCACAAGTAAGCTAGCATGTATAGCATATAAATATTTAATCACCTTGTCTGTTTTTTTTTTTTTTTAAAGGCTTATGTTCTTTTAAGCCTACAAATTTTAACCTCAGTGATTAATGGTGCAAAAAAATCAGTGCACGGCTGGAAACAGCTCTGGGAACTTGTTCTGAACCTTTCATAACGAAATTCAGAAGCTATTTTCTCTAAAAAAACATGGAAGCAACAGGTTTTGAAGTTTTCTCTCCGATGCTGAATTTGCCTCCAGCACAGCAAGGGCAGTGCCCGTCTGTGGGCAGGGGGTTTCCCGGCACAGCCGCCACCTCAAAAAAAACTTCTAAGAGTCCGGGACCGGCCTGACGCCATTTCCAGGAATATCTCCAGATGGGTTTCCCAGCATATCTTAATGGAAATGTCAGCTCATCATTTCAAGAACTGACTATAACGAGGCTCTGAAAAACGACTGGAGTTCTTGTGTTTCTTGCAGCACGGAAACATTTCTGTTCAGCCCCAGGAGAGGCATTACAAGGGCAATCCACCCTTGACAGCCCCGGCAGGGACATCCTTCCATCAGCTCTGTGACATGACTGACACGTCCTCGGTGAGCATTCTTCGTTTTGAGAGATGACCCAAATACTTTAGCCAGGATCCTTTTGGTGTGTAAGCGTTTTGCCTCATGTGGAAAGATAAGGGCTTGTGGTTAAAGCAGGGCAGGCGAGGGCTCATGCGTGGCACGAGCGGTATTTCGCCCCACGTGCTGCTTCCCCGCAGGGTCTCATCCTCTTCAAAGGCACCGCGTATTTGCCGATCTATAAACATCATTCTTAGATGCCACAGTGAAAAGCACGAGATCGGTTCATTCATTAACTTCCCTGCTGAGACTACCGATGAAGCTGCTAATTAATTCTAATTGTCACAGGATTTTTGTGCATATATCCTATATTTATAGCTTGTTGGCTTTTACGTTGACATTTTGAGATTAACCCATTTTGTATGTAATTAATACTAATAGTGAAGAAAACCCCCACGTTATCTACAAAGCAATTAGCCACAGAAAATGGTCTTTTACTTACAGATGTGTTCATGTGTGTATGTGGCCTCTATATTAATAGTCTGTGTAATATTGACCATGGACCATTTTAAAAAAGGGACAAACAAAGTGGCACTGTGGTGCAAATGTGACCTTCAGAAGCGATCTTAGCCAAGGGGCTGGAAGAAGCTGAGATCCCACCCTGAGAAGCAATCTGGAGGAGAACGTCCCCAGGTCCATGCCCTGGTTCCCTTCAGACCCTCCCACCAAAGGGATGGGTTTGCCCCTCCCAGCAGGACACCATCAGATTGTTTCTCCATACGTCTCGGGGGAAGATCTCTCATCTCTTACATTAATATTGCTGAAGGATCCTCTATGGATTTGGGCAAATGATGCGTTTACCTATTACGCTAATCCTTTCAAATGTTTGATTCTGCCTCACCATGTATATCGCTGGAGGGCCATCAGTCAGTCCGACCATGCAGAGCTGGCTGATGCCATCTTACCTTGAAGAAGGTCATGGTGGATCCGTCTCTAACAGCCCCGTACTCTATCTTGGTTTGCTTTGCCAAATCGTCTGCGGAATCAATGGGGGATTCCATCCTCTCCACGGTCAGGAAGGCAGCCAGGTTGGCAGTATAGGATGAGATTATGATTAAGGTGAAAAACCACCATATTCCTCCAACTATTCTGGTAGAAAGAGCTTTGGGCATCAGCTCTGATCCTGTTACAATATCATCAAAACAATCATATTAAAATGATGCTGAAAGATGCCTTTCCTGATACCACAGACTGTTTTTAGGCACAGAATGCTTTTATGAGCTGCAGTATGATAAAATGATTTAAACAATAATCTCACAGATGCACAGCTAACATTTATAATGGTAACACACTGTGAAGGGGATGTATGCCGTGATACATGACAAATGGAATTATCCTTGGGTCTAAGCCCCATTACGTCTCTGAGCTAACGCCCATCGTGATATTAACCTCCTACATCCCCAGCCAGCTATACTGGTACTTTTGTCCGTTTCCTGAGTCCCTTTTTGCCAGTATACTGTAATCAATTTTTTTAAAGCAGAGATCTTTAGCAGAACGCTCTTCTGCTTAGCAGCCACCTGGCAGAAATACCTGACAGGAGAAACCTGCCCTGTGCATCCTACCGACACACCTCAGCAGGCACCGGGCGATCACCACCGTGCCGGTGAACTCATCAGCCTCCGGCAACTGAGCTCAAACCCCAGAACACACGGTATCACAAACGTGGGGGTCACACTTGAAAATTCAGAGGGTGAATGGATGTATCCTTTGGATCTACAGGGCAACGCAAAGTTTTGGACATCGTATTTAACACTCATTGTTGCTGAAAAAGTTTGAGCAGATCTGCCTGCACGTCACAGCGGCAAATATCGAAGTGATCTGCCGCTGTCACAACCCCCCCGAACAGCACGTGTGGGTGTTAGCGCGCTGAAACGCCTTCTAAACGGCTCAGAGAAACTGTAATTAAGCCACACAGGTACTCGTCTTTCTAAGCATTCTCCTGCGAGTTTTGTGCTGTTTTTTTCTAGAGGCGTCCCCGCTGAACTTAGCTCAGTACGGGGGATTCAAGGATGTGGTTCAGCAAAGCACTTCATACTTCTGACTTCAAAGTTAATCCTTTGCATAATTATTTTGTTGATGAAGGATGGACTTAAAGTACTTAAGCACATGTGAACGGAGATCTCAGCACGAAAAGCTTTTGATGTGACAAACATATTTCTATTACTGGAAAAACGTGTTGACATCTTAACTCTCCCCAGCTATTTAATGATTTCTGTATGGAATTTAAATGTGTTACAGAGAATACTTCCAGACTTTGCAAAAACTCTGAATGTGACTTTTGGGGCAAAGACCGAAAGGGTAAAAACTTTCCAAACAACCAGTAAACAGATTTAACTTAGCTTTGCAAACATAAAGACATGTCTCTTAAAGGTCAAAGCTAAGCATAGCCCAAGGGTTTGAGGAGGCTGACAGAACTGCCAAACTGCGAGAGCAGATGCTCTGCCTGTGCCGCCCCGGCGCTGCGCGGATTTCCAATTAAGCCGGCAGCCTAAAAGCAAAAACTCTCACTTGAAATTTTCGAGTCCAAATGTACTCGTTCCAAGAGCTGTTGCTCTATCTGGATTTATGTTTGTGGTCTGTTGTACTTTCTTGCTTTTCAGACCAGATTTTTTTTTTTTCTTCTTTTTAATATAATGAAATCTTTTTCTTTTTTTGTATTGTTCCTCTCAGGAAAAGCGTGTGTTGGGTTCTAAGCTGGGGTCGACCTGCAAAAGCTGGCTTCTAGGAGCGCTGATTCAGGTCATCCCGAGGGTGTTATTTCTTTTAAGCTCAGACAGCTACACAAACCTAATTTCTGCACTTGGGCCCTGGCGCAATACCTAGCTCTGACAGCAATGCAGAACAGCCAGGTACCTTGCAGATATCTTAACAAGCAACCGGGAAATCTGCCGGCGCAGCCTTACGGCAGCACAAGACAGCAGGCGGAGAAGAACCGCTGGGGTGAGATGCCAAACCTCCCGTGATTCCCTCTAGCCAAAGGGTGTTTGCGGAAAAGCAGCAGAAGACATTCAGTTCAATTCGGCTCGGAACGCCACAGCCTCTGAGTTAC